>NW_026694149.1:0-21691 GCF_021218885.2 Marmota monax | reverse complement strand
ATTGAATGTCTTGGATAAGGTGAGCCATGAGCTAGAAGTTTGAAAAAGCCAATTAGTCTGTTGAATAGAAAATGGAATAATTATGATATCAGGCTCAGATCCCATTAATTGTAAAATCCTAGTTCTACCTTTAATTACTAATTGAGCTGTAGAATCATGAAAAGGAATTAATGTCTTTTGAGGATAGTGGGATAAATAAATCCACTCAATAACTCCTAATCTTTGCCATATGGCTCCTGTTGGGGTATGTTCAGTTGGAAATATTAATAAATACACTATTTCTTTAGGATCAATTCTAATAAGCTGTGCATTTTTAATTGCATGTTCAACTCTCCTTAAAGCCATTCTAGCCTCTAAGGTTAGCTGACGTGGAGAGGTTGGAGAGGGATTTCCTTGTAATATCTGAAATAGAGGACTTAAATTAGAAGTAGTTAGTTTAAGGATGGCTTCAGCTGATTAGTATCTCTTAAAAGCCTTGAAAATCATTAGGGGTTTGTACGGAAACTGCTTGTTTCGCTCCGGTAAAATTAAAGATGGCGGCCCCCATGGTCGGCGCGATGACATCACATTGCGCGACCAACTTCTTCCTCATTTTCGGCCAGAGGGCGGGTCGACCGGAAGTTTGTGTTCCGGCCAGGCGGAAATGATGACAAGAAGGCGGGCTCATCCGCGCCATCTTGATCTACCGCATGGGGCTGAGCCCTGCAATATCTATTATTGCCAGTAGATGGAGCCCAGAACTTAGAATTGCGCATGCGACAATCCCGCGCAAAATGATTATTTCTCCCGCAAATGTAACATTTTCCGCGGGGTTTTCGTACTAAATCCGGGGTTTTCAAGGTTTCTTTTATTGCTGCAGCTAGGGCCACTGTTTGTAAATGAGTAGAGTCTATGTCAGAACATAAGCGAATAAACTCAGAAACTGTCCCTTTTTTACGGTGTGGTCTAAGAATATCCTGACAGTATTTATTTGCGTTTTCGAATGCCAATTGCCTAACAATGAACTCACTCGCTCCCGAGTCCCCGATTGACCTGTTTGCAGACTGGTACAACCGGGCTACGAAATCTGAGTAAGGTTCACTCGCACCTTGCCTGATTTTTGGTGAGAACTAAATTGGATTGGTCCTTGGAGACAATTTGTCTCCAGGCGCGTTTCGCACAATCAGTTATTTGATTGTACACTACAAAATCATAATTTAACTGTCTTTCTAGGTCAGTAAATTCACCTGTCCCAAGAAACATTTCTACTGGCATTTCTATATCCTGTCTTTTGTTCTTTTCTGCCTGTTCAGTACAGAAATCAGTCCAGTAAGTCCTCCAAAGTAAGAAATCTCCCCCGCTCAGACAAGATCTGGCTAAGGAAATCCAATCGCTAGGAGGAAGGGGTTGTGAGCAAATATTTTCTATCAGGCTCTGTACAAAAGGCGAATTGGGACCATATGTCTCACATGCACTTTTTAGTTCCTTAATGGTTTTAAATGGGATTACAGCATGAACTCTAATTCTCTGATCTTGTTCATTAACTTGCTCAAAAACTGGAAAAAGTTGAAAACCGCTAGTATCCTCCCCATCTTCCTGTGCTTTCTTAATACCTCGCTGGAACGGGGTAAGAAAAGTCATTGTTAACCCAGCGTACCTGTTAAATTTTGTCCTTTTAGCAGGTACCGGCAGAATTCGAATAGCCTGGACAGGTGGTGTTAAACGCAGCCTGTTAAGATTCCTCTTTAAGTCCTGAATTTCCATGTCTGATTCTTCTCCCTCAGATTGCAAGTCATGGTCAGACTCTGTACTATCGCCATTTTGAATTTGGGGTTCTAAACCACGTGGCGGAGAAGAACTCTGAGCCCCTCTAGGAATCTCTTCCGGATTTTCCTCTGTAGGAAGATCCTCTACCTTTTCCAGAGGGCTTTCTAAGATCTCGGAGGTTTGTCCTCTATGATATTCATCCCTAGAATCTCCCTGCGGGCTAGTCTGGTCTTGCAAGTTTAAGGTCACATTCCTAACCTTAGATTTGGCCTTGTTTTTAAAGGGCCTAAGGGAAAAGGAATTAACTTAGCCTCAGGCGAATTTTCCATTTGAATAGACTTAATAGCCCTTTGCAAGCCTTTTAACAGGTCTTCAGGGGGCCACGAACTTTGACCCATATATTCAAAAAGACAAACTTCTAGAGCCCTCCAAGTTTTCTGAATACTTTCTATGCCTCCAGGTAGTTCATTAGAAAAATAAACCTTTTGTAACTTTCTTCCTAATTTCTCCCAAGTAGATAAATTTGGAGACTCTTGTTCACAAAACCAAGGACAATATTCACCTACAATCTTTAAGAATTGTAATAACTGAGCTTTCTTTATCTGTTTTCCTTTCTGATTAATTATACTGTCTAAAATAGTCAGATACATTTCCTTATCCGTAGAAGTTGAATTTCCCATTTTAATTAATTTAAAGTCTCTTTCCTTCAATAGCTCCAGGTACTTTTGTGACCCAAATTGTCACCTCTTCCTTTATCTTTATCTTTATCCTTATCTTTATAGCATGCTCCCACTCAATCTAACTAATCTAGAATGCCCAACTCCTGGGCGCCAATTCTACCACATGGCCTGCTCAATGGTTTCATTAATGAGGTTCTAGGCATAAAGTTAGTTAGAAGAGATCGAAATAAAACACACAGACTCAGTTACCTTATTTCTATTGCCAGGTCCGAGACGGCTCCCCTCTCTGGCTCCAACCTCTAACCGCCCAGCAGGGCAGCAAGGATTACTCAGGGCTAGCAGGAGAGAGAGAGAGTGAACACACCAGGGAGTAGCCTTTTATTGGGGAACAAGAAATTCAGGGGATAATTCCATCCAATGAAGGTTGAGGGGGGACTGCACTCCAAGGTCAGGGTCAGTGATTGGGTCCCCGGGGTCAGTGGTCAGTCACACCCCCACATGGACGGGTTCTCTCATCAGGAAAGGGCCGGGAAAATTCCGACACAGCCAGAAGCCTCAGACCCTTAACGGGAGTCGCCCAGTCACGTGTCAGGATGGCTTCCCACATATTCCCCCTTTCTATTCTTAAAAATGAGGCGGCGGTTCACTCTTTGGAGTTTCTGTATTCTTGTTCCGAAGACTCGCCATCCTATAATTACAACACAAAAGAGAATTAACAGCAAAGAGAATAATCCAATAATGTACCAGGCTGAGTGTTTAAGAATATTTCCAGGGTTGAATCCATTCAACTCCTTTAATATTTGGTTTGCCAGAGAAGAAGGATCTGAAAATTCAGCTCTATTATATTGAATGTCTTGGATATGGTGATGAAGTTCCAGAATATCCAAGCTATTATTACTATTTTGCCAAATACCTAATAAATGGTTTTTAACCTTCTCCCAATCCCAGAGAAAAGCATTGTACTTGGCAGCTGTAATACAAACATCCTTATAATTGGCATGGCATTTAAGCCTTTCCTTAAATTTTAAGGCTGAAATTTCATTACCTATGTCTATAACAGTTGCCTCTAAGGCATTTAATTTAGTCTCAATCCTTTCATCAATATTTACTTGATTACACAGAGCCTTGGAAGTATTTTGAGCTAAGTTATTAAGAAATTTTGCATGCTGAATATTCTGAGACAATGTCAGAGACGCAGAGACAGTTGAGGCAATAAAGGAGACTAGCGCCAAAACATCAACAATGATAACTCCAATAGCACGTTTAGGTCTTGCTAACTGGGCATGAATTTGCTGCAAGACTTGTAAACCAGTATCAGCATACCATGGCTCTGAAATATTAGCAGGTAATAAAACGAAAGAGGGCTGATGAAGTATCAGCACTCCTTTTCCTCCATTATACCTAGTAATACAATTGGTTAGGTTGCATTTATTACAAGTAACAATATATCTGTCATTTATCCATTTAACTTTTACATTTCCAATAATTAAAACATAAGGAGATTGGATACAGGCTCGTAAGCCATAGCAAGATCCCTCTTTACAGTTCTTGCCAACAAATTTTGGTAAAGGTTTGTCTGTAAAATGTAAGAATTCTGAGGCAGCAACTAAACACCAAATATCTTTCTGAACACCTCCTTTACTATAAGTCAAAATATTACTAACAAATCCTGCAGGTGTCATAGCAGAATTTCTTCATAATTGTCTTTTATCAATTTTTGGAGACCAGTCTAAAATATACCCACTATCTTTAGACACCTTATGTTGTACAGGAAAGGTATTTACACAATCCATTCATCTAGGAAAAGTGCCAATCTCAATTGTAGAACTATTTGGACAGTGGGGCATCCGTGGAGGTTTTGTAGAAATGACTGGCTTGTTATGGGAAAGTCCCATCTTAATTACTGATCTAGTATAAGGTCTTAAGTCCCCATAAATAGAATTATTTGTCAGTCTATGTCTACCAATCGCTGTCTTTTCTTCGAATGATACTTTCAGACAGCCAGCATGTTTATCGTGTGACCAACACAAAGGTAATTGGGCACTGTAGCCAGAATAATTAAATCTAGTCACATGATTGGGAGTAATATGAGTATCTGTAAATCCTCCCATCATGAATGAGTCATTAGTAAATACTGGAATAGATTCTCCAGTCCACACAGCTGGGTGTACCAGGGGTGGATCTGGGAAATAAGTCCAGTCAGTGTCCACTTGATCCCCCTTTACCTGACAGCCCAACAGGGCAATTACTGTTGCTACCATCATCACTGGGGTCCTGTTCTCTCCTAGGTGTTGAAGTATTCAGGAAGCCTGGGTTGTTAGCTTCTTCAAGTCTTCTCATGAAATCAGCTTTTTGGCTGGGTCAATCTGGTCTTTTTTCATCCTTTTCCGATATCTCCTCCTTCTGGATAGGGGCTCCTCTGGGTCAATCCTCAGTCGCTTGAATCTGGGTTCTATCTCTTCCATGTCTGATAGCACGTTCAGGCACCCAAATAGGACGAAATGTGCCTTCTGGGAAAATACAAGCATGACCTCTACCCCCATAATCACTGGGTCTGGACCCTTCCACTGACCAGTCTGTAAATCTTTCCACAAAATTCTGCCTAAAGGGCCTGTTACTGAGGGAGACATTTGTCTCTCAGCAGCAGTGTGACCTTCTGCGTCACAGTTTAAAAAATTTAAAACAAACAAGGCATGATTAAGGCTATTTTGGGGAGTCATAAACCTATTCCCCCCCTTTAATTTTTGTAATTGAAGCTTAATAGATCAATGAGCTCGTTCCACAATGGCTTGGCCTTGAGGGTTGTAAGGAATTCCTGTTTTATGATTAATTTTAAACTCTTGGCAAAATTGTTGAAAAGAAGAGCTTACATAAGCTGGAGCATTATCTGTTTTAATCTGCATAGGGCACCCTAAAACAGAAAAAGCTGCTAAGCAATGAGAAATTACATGTTGAGTATTTTCCTTAGTACGTGCTGTGGCAAAAATAAATCTAGAATAAGTGTCCACTATGACATGCACATAACATTGTTTACCAAATTGAGGAATATGAGTTACATCCATTTGCCATATTTGATTTGGTTTTAATCCACGGGGATTTACCCCTGATGGCAGAGATGGAGTGTGAATAACACACTTAGGGCATTGGCTTACAATCTGACGAGCTTGTTCTCTAGTAATATTAATTTTTTTACGTAAGCTAGAAGCATTTTGATGATGCAAGGAATGGGAAGCTAGTGCACAGTCATATGAAGACATCTGTTGACAAAAAGCTACTAATTTATCAATCTTGTCATTACCAGAAACTAAGGGTCCTGGAAGATTAGTATGAGCCCATATGTGCCCTATGAAACATGGGTACTTTCGCATTAGCACTGTCTTTTGTAAATTATGAAATAACTCAAATAACTCTTGTGATGAAGTATACCCAATAACTGAAGTTTCAATATTTTTAGTAACTCCGACTGCATATAAGCTGTCAGAATAAATATTAATAGGCTCATTTGAAAAGTAATTTAAGGCACAAATCAGAGGTTGAAGCTCTGCTCTTTGGGCAGAAGTATAAGAAGTTTGTATTACCTCTGTGTGAACACGACTATAAAAACCTGCTTTACCTGAGTTAGAACCATCCGTGAACACTGATAAAGCTTCATCTATAGGATGTGCACGTACAATCTTTGGAAAAATAAGTGACATTAATGATACAAATTGTATAATCTTATCACGAGGATAATGGCTATCTATCTGGCCAGGAAAATCAGCAAAAGCTATCTGCCATGAGCTAGAAGTTTGAAAAAGCCAATTAGTCTGTTGAATAGAAAATGGAATAATTATGATATCAGGCTCAGATCCCATTAATTGTAAAATCCTAGTTCTACCTTTAATTACTAATTGAGCTGTAGAATCATGAAAAGGAATTAATGTCTTTTGAGGATAGTGGGATAAATAAATCCACTCAATAACTCCTAATCTTTGCCATATGGCTCCTGTTGGGGTATGTTCAGTTGGAAATATTAATAAATACACTATTTCTTTAGGATCAATTCTAATAAGCTGTGCATTTTTAATTGCATGTTCAACTCTCCTTAAAGCCATTCTAGCCTCTAAGGTTAGCTGACGTGGAGAGGTTGGAGAGGGATTTCCTTGTAATATCTGAAATAGAGGACTTAAATTAGAAGTAGTTAGTTTAAGGATGGCTTCAGCCGATTAGTATCTCTTAAAAGCCTTGAAAATCATTAGGGGTTTGTACAGAAACTGCTTGTTTCGCTCCGGTAAAATTAAAGATGGCGGCCCCCATGGTCGGCGCGATGACATCACATTGCGCGACCAACTTCTTCCTCATTTTCGGCCAGAGGGCGGGTCGACCGGAAGTTTGTGTTCCGGCCAGGCGGAAATGATGACAAGAAGGCGGGCTCATCCGCGCCATCTTGATCTACCGCATGGGGCTGAGCCCTGCAATATCTATTATTGCCAGTAGATGGAGCCCAGAACTTAGAATTGCGCATGCGACAATCCCGCGCAAAATGATTATTTCTCCCGCAAATGTAACATTTTCCGCGGGGTTTTCGTACTAAATCCGGGGTTTTCAAGGTTTCTTTTATTGCTGCAGCTAGGGCCACTGTTTGTAAATGAGTAGAGTCTATGTCAGAACATAAGCGAATAAACTCAGAAACTGTCCCTTTTTTACGGTGTGGTCTAAGAATATCCTGACAGTATTTATTTGCGTTTTCGAATGCCAATTGCCTAACAATGAACTCACTCGCTCCCGAGTCCCCGATTGACCTGTTTGCAGACTGGTACAACCGGGCTACGAAATCTGAGTAAGGTTCACTCGCACCTTGCCTGATTTTTGGTGAGAACTAAATTGGATTGGTCCTTGGAGACAATTTGTCTCCAGGCGCGTTTCGCACAATCAGTTATTTGATTGTACACTACAAAATCATAATTTAACTGTCTTTCTAGGTCAGTAAATTCACCTGTCCCAAGAAACATTTCTACTGGCGTTTCTATATCCTGTCTTTTGTTCTTTTCTGCCTGTTCAGTACAGAAATCAGTCCAGTAAGTCCTCCAAAGTAAGAAATCTCCCCCGCTCAGACAAGATCTGGCTAAGGAAATCCAATCGCTAGGAGGAAGGGGTTGTGAGCAAATATTTTCTATCAGGCTCTGTACAAAAGGCGAATTGGGACCATATGTCTCACATGCACTTTTTAGTTCCTTAATGGTTTTAAATGGGATTACAGCATGAACTCTAATTCTCTGATCTTGTTCATTAACTTGCTCAAAAACTGGAAAAAGTTGAAAACCGCTAGTATCCTCCCCATCTTCCTGTGCTTTCTTAATACCTCGCTGGAACGGGGTAAGAAAAGTCATTGTTAACCCAGCGTACCTGTTAAATTTTGTCCTTTTAGCAGGTACCGGCAGAATTCGAATAGCCTGGACAGGCGGTGTTAAACGCAGCCTGTTAAGATTCCTCTGTAATTCCTGAATTTCCATGTCTGATTCTTCTCCTTCAGATTGCAAGTCATGGTCAGACTCTGTACTATCGCCATTTTGAATTTGGGGTTCTAAACCACGTGGCGGAGAAGAACTCTGAGCCCCTCTAGGAATCTCTTCCGGATTTTCCTCTGTAGGAAGATCCTCTACCTTTTCCAGAGGGCTTTCTAAGATCTCCGAGGTTTGTCCTCTATGATATTCATCCCTAGAATCTCCCTGCGGGCTAGTCTGGTCTTGCAAGTTTAAGGTCACATTCCTAACCTTAGAATTGGCCTTTGTTTTTAAAGGGCCTAAGGGAAAAGGAATTAACTTAGCCTCAGGCGAATTTTCCATTTGAATAGACTTAATAGCCCTTTGCAAGCCTTTTAACAGGTCTTCAGGGGGCCACGAACTTTGACCCATATATTCAAAAAGACAAACTTCTAGAGCCCTCCAAGTTTTCTGAATACTTTCTATGCCTCCAGGTAGTTCATTAGAAAAATAAACCTTTTGTAACTTTCTTCCTAATTTCTCCCAAGCAGATAAATTTGGAGACTCTTGTTCACAAAACCAAGGACAATATTCACCTACAATCTTTAAGAATTGTAATAACTGAGCTTTCTTTATCTGTTTTCCTTTCTGATTAATTATACTGTCTAAAATAGTCAGATACATTTCCTTATCCGTAGAAGTTGAATTTCCCATTTTAATTAATTTAAAGTCTCTTTCCTTCAATAGCTCCAGGTACTTTTGTGACCCAAATTGTCACCTCTTCCTTTATCTTTATCTTTATCCTTATCTTTATAGCATGCTCCCGCTCCCACTCAATCTAACTAATCTAGAATGCCCCACTCCTGGGCGCCAATTCTACCATGTGGCCTGCTCAATGGTTTCATTAATGAGGTTCTAGGCATAAAGTTAGTTAGAAGAGATCGAAATAAAACACACAGACTCAGTTACCTTATTTCTATTGCCAGGTCCGAGACGGCTCCCTTCTCTGGCTCCAACCTCTAACCGCCCAGCAGGGCAGCAAGGATTACTCAGGGCTAGCAGGAGAGAGAGAGAGTGAACACACCAGGGAGTAGCCTTTTATTGGGGAACAAGAAATTCAGGGGATAATTCCATCCAATGAAGGTTGAGGGGGGACTGCACTCCAAGGTCAGGGTCAGTGATTGGTCCCCGGGGTCAGTGGTCATTCACACCCCCAGATGGACGGGTTCTCTCATCAGGAAAGGGCCGGGAAAATTCCGACACAGCCAGAAGCCTCAGACCCTTAACGGGAGTCGCCCAGTCACGTGTCAGGATGGCTTCCCACATATTCCCCCTTTCTATTCTTAAAAATGAGGCGGCGGTTCACTCTTTGGAGTTTCTGTATTCTTGTTCCGAAGACTCGCCATCCTATAATTACAACACAAAAGAGAATTAACAGCAAAGAGAATAATCCAATAATGTACCAGGCTGAGTGTTTAAGAATATTTCCAGGGTTGAATCCATTCAACTCCTTTAATATTTGGTTTGCCAGAGAAGAAGTATCTGAAAATTCAGCTCTATTATATTGAATGTCTTGGATAAGGTGATGAAGTTCCAGAATATCCAAGCTATTATTACTATTTTGCCAAATACCTAATAAATGGTTTTTAACCTTCTCCCAATCCCAGAGAAAAGCATTGTACTTGGCAGCTGTAATACAAACATCCTTATAATTGGCATGGCATTTAAGCCTTTCCTTAAATTTTAAGGCTGAAATTTCATTACCTATGTCTATAACAGTTGCCTCTAAGGCATTTAATTTAGTCTCAATCCTTTCATCAATATTTACTTGATTACACAGAGCCTTGGAAGTATTTTGAGCTAAGTTATTAAGAAATTTTGCATGCTGAATATTCTGAGACAATGTCAGAGACGCAGAGACAGTTGAGGCAATAAAGGAGACTAGCGCCAAAACATCAACAATGATAACTCCAATAGCACGTTTAGGTCTTGCTAACTGGGCATGAATTTGCTGCAAGACTTGTAAACCAGTATCAGCATACCATGGCTCTGAAACATTAGCAGGTAATAAAACGAAAGAGGGCTGATGAAGTATCAGCACTCCTTTTCCTCCATTATACCTAGTAATACAATTGGTTAGGTTGCATTTATTACAAGTAACAATATATCTGTCATTTATCCATTTAACTTTTACATTTCCAATAATTAAAACATAAGGAGATTGGATACAGGCTCGTAAGCCATAGCAAGATCCCTCTTTACGGTTCTTGCCAACAAATTTTGGTAAAGGTTTGTCTGTAAAATGTAAGAATTCTGAGGCAGCAACTAAACACCAAATATCTTTCTGAATACCTCCTTTACTATAAGTCAAAATATTACTAACAAATCCTGCAGGTGTCATAGCAGAATTTCTTCATAATTGTCTTTTATCAATTTTTGGAGACCAGTCTAAAATGTACCCACTATCTTTAGACACCTTATGTTGTACAGGAAAGGTATTTACACAATCCATTCATCTGGGAAAAGTGCCAATCTCAATTGTAGAACTATTTGGACAGTGGGGCATCCATGGAGGTTTTGTAGAAATGACTGGCTTGTTATGGGAAAGTCCCATCTTAATTACTGATCTAGTATAAGGTCTTAAGTCCCCATAAATAGAATTATTTGTCAGTCTATGTCTACCAATCGCTGTCTTTTCTTCGAATGATACTTTCAGACAGCCAGCATGTTTATCGTGTGACCAACACAAAGGTAATTGGGCACTGTAGCCAGAATAATTAAATCTAGTCACATGATTGGGAGTAATATGAGTATCTGTAAATCCTCCCATCATGAATGAGTCATTAGTAAATACTGGAATAGATTCTCCAGTCCACACAGCTGGGTGTACCAGGGGTGGATCTGGGAAATAAGTCCAGTCAGTGTCCACTTGATCCCCCTTTACCTGACAGCCCAACAGGGCAATTACTGTTGCTACCATCATCACTGGGGTCCTGTTCTCTCCTAGGTGTTGAAGTATTCAGGAAGCCTGGGTTGTTAGTTTCTTCAAGTCTTCCCATGAAATCAGCTTTTTGGCTGGGTCAATCTGGTCTTTTTTCATCCTTTTCCGATATCTCCTCCTTCTGGATAGGGGCTCCTCTGGGTCAATCCTCAGTCGCTTGAATCTGGGTTCTATCTCTTCCATGTCTGATAGCACGTTCAGGCACCCAAATAGGACGAAATGTGCCTTCTGGGAAAATACAAGCATGACCTCTACCCACATAATCACTGGGTCTGGACCCTTCCACTGACCAGTCTGTAAATCTTTCCACAAAATTCTGCCTAAAGGGCCTGTTACTGAGGGAGACATTTGTCTCTCAGCAGCAGTGTGACCTTCTGCGTCACAGTTTAAAAAATTTAAAACAAACAAGGCTATTAAGGCTATTTTGGGGAATCATAAACCTATTCCCCCCCTTTAATTTTTGTAATTGAAGCTTAATAGATCAATGAGCTCGTTCCACAATGGCTTGGCCTTGAGGGTTGTAAGGAATTCCTGTTTTATGATTAATTTTAAACTCTTGGCAAAATTGTTGAAAAGAAGAGCTTACATAAGCTGGAGCATTATCTGTTTTAATCTGCATAGGGCACCCTAAAACAGAAAAAGCTGCTAAGCAATGAGAAATTATATGTTGAGTATTTTCCTTAGTACGTGCTGTGGCAAAATTAAATCTAGAATAAGTGTCCACTATGACATGCACATAACATTGTTTACCAAATTGAGGAATATGAGATACATCCATTTGCCATATTTGATTTGGTTTTAATCCACGGGGATTTACCCCTGATGGCAGAGATGGAGTGTGAATAACACACTTAGGGCATTGGCTTACAATCTGACGAGCTTGTTCTCTAGTAATATTAATTTTTTTTACGTTAGCTAGAAGCATTTTGATGATGCAAGGAATGGGAAGCTAGTGCACAGTCATATGAAGACATCTGTTGACAAAAAGCTACTAATTTATCAATCTTGTCATTACCAGAAACTAAGGGTCCTGGAAGATTAGTATGAGCCCATATGTGCCCTATGAAACATGGGTACTTTCGCATTAGCACTGTCTTTTGTAAATTATGAAATAACTCAAATAACTCTTGTGATGAAGTATACCCAATAACTGAAGTTTCAATATTTTTAGTAACTCCGACTGCATATAAGCTGTCAGAATAAATATTAATAGGCTCATTTGAAAAGTAATTTAAGGCACAAATCAGAGGTTGAAGCTCTGCTCTTTGGGCAGAAGTATAAGAAGTTTGTATTACCTCTGTGTGAACACGACTATAAAAACCTGCTTTACCTGAGTTAGAACCATCCGTGAACACTGATAAAGCTTCATCTATAGGATGTGCACGTACAATCTTTGGAAAAATAAGTGACATTAATGATACAAATTGTATAATCTTATCACGAGGATAATGGCTATCTATCTGGCCAGGAAAATCAGCAAAAGCTATCTGCCATGAGCTAGAAGTTTGAAAAAGCCAATTAGTCTGTTGAATAGAAAATGGAATAATTATGATATCAGGCTCAGATCCCATTAATTGTAAAATCCTAGTTCTACCTTTAATTACTAATTGAGCTGTAGAATCATGAAAAGGAATTAATGTCTTTTGAGGATAGTGGGATAAATAAATCCACTCAATAACTCCTAATCTTTGCCATATGGCTCCTGTTGGGGTATGTTCAGTTGGAAATATTAATAAATACACTATTTCTTTAGGATCAATTCTAATAAGCTGTGCATTTTTAATTGCATGTTCAACTCTCCTTAAAGCCATTCTAGCCTCTAAGGTTAGCTGACGTGGAGAGGTTGGAGAGGGATTTCCTTGTAATATCTGAAATAGAGGACTTAAATTAGAAGTAGTTAGTTTAAGGATGGCTTCAGCCAATTAGTATCTCTTAAAAGCCTTGAAAATCATTAGGGGTTTGTACGGAAACTGCTTGTTTCGCTCCGGTAAAATTAAAGATGGCGGCCCCCATGGTCGGCGCGATGACATCACATTGCGCGACCAACTTCTTCCTCATTTTCTGCCCGGCGGCGGGCCGACCGGAAGTTTGTGTTCCGGCCAGGCGGAAATGATGACAAGAAGGCGGGCTCATCCACGCCATCTTGATCTACCGCATGGGGCTGAGCCCTGCAATATCTATTATCGCCAGTAGATGGAGCCCTGAACTTAGAATTGCGCATGCGACAATCCCACGCAAAATGATTATTTCTCCCGCAAATGTAACATTTTCCGCGGGGTTTTCGTACTAAATCCGGGGTTTTCAAGGTTTCTTTTATTGCTGCAGCTAGGGCCACTGTTTGTAAATGAGTAGAGTCTATGTCAGAACATAAGCGAATAAACTCAGAAACTGTCCCTTTTTTACGGTGTGGTCTAAGAATATCCTGAAAGTATTTATTTGCGTTTTCGAATGCCAATTGCCTAACAATGAACTCACTCGCTCCCGAGTCCCCGATTGACCTGTTTGCAGCCTGGTACAACCGGGCTACGAAATCTGAGTAAGGTTCACTCGCACCTTGCCTGATTTTGGTAAGAACTAAATTGGATTGGTCCTTGGAGACAATTTGTCTCCAGGCGCGTTTCGCACAATCAGTTATTTGATTGTACACTACAAAATCATAATTTAACTGTCTTTCTAGGTCAGTAAATTCACCTGTCCCAAGAAACATTTCTACTGGCGTTTCTATATCCTGTCTTTTGTTCTTTTCTGCCTGTTCAGTACAGAAATCAGTCCAGTAAGTCCTCCAAAGTAAGAAATCTCCCCCGCTCAGACAAGATTTGGCTAAGGAAATCCAATCGCTAGGAGGAAGGGGTTGTGAGCAAATATTTTCTATCAGGCTCTGTACAAAAGGCGAATTGGGACCATATGTCTCACTTGCACTTTTTAGTTCCTTAATGGTTTTAAATGGGATTACAGCATGAACTCTAATTCTCTGATCTTGCTCATTAACTTGCTCAAAAACTGGAAAAAGTTGAAAACCGCTAGTATCCTCCCCATCTTCCTGTGCTTTCTTAATACCTCGCTGGAACGGGGTAAGAAAAGTCATTGTTAACCCAGCGTACCTGTTAAATTTTGTCCTTTTAGCAGGTACCGGCAGAATTCGAATAGCCTGGACAGGCGGTGTTAAACGCAGCCTGTTAAGATTCCTCTGTAAGTCCTGAATTTCCATGTCTGATTCTTCTCCCTCAGATTGCAAGTCATGGTCAGACTCTGTACTATCGCCATTTTGAATTTGGGTTTCTAAACCACGTGGCGGAGAAGAACTCTGAGCCCCTCTAGGAATCTCTTCCGGATTTTCCTCTGTAGGAAGATCCTCTACCTTTTCCAGAGGGCTTTCTAAGATCTCAGAGGTTTGTCCTCTATGATATTTGTCCCTAGAATCTCCCTGCGGGCTAGTCTGGTCTTGCAAGTTTAAGGTCACATTCCTAACCTTAGATTTGGCCTTTGTTTTTAAAGGGCCTAAGGGAAAAGGAATTAACTTAGCCTCAGGCGAATTTTCCATTTGAATAGACTTAATAGCCCTTTGCAAGCCTTTTAACAGGTCTTCAGGGGGCCACAAACTTTGACCCATATATTCAAAAAGACAAACTTCTAGAGCCCTCCAAGTTTTCTGAATACTTTCTATGCCTCCAGGTAGTTCATTAGAAAAATAAACCTTTTGTAACTTTCTTCCTAATTTCTCCCAAGCAGATAAATTTGGAGACTCTTGTTCACAAAACCAAGGACAATATTCACCTACAATCTTTAAGAATTGTAATAACTGAGCTTTCTTTATCTGTTTTCCTTTCTGATTAATTATACTGTCTAAAATAGTCAGATACATTTCCTTATCCGTAGAAGTTGAATTTCCCATTTTAATTAATTTAAAGTCTCTTTCCTTCAATAGCTCCAGGTACTTTTGTGACCCAAATTGTCACCTCTTCCTTTATCTTTATCTTTATCCTTATCTTTATAGCATGCTCCCGCTCCCACTCAATCTAACTAATCTAGAATGCCCCACTCCTGGGCGCCAATTCTACCATGTGGCCTGCTCAATGGTTTCATTAATGAGGTTCTAGGCATAAAGTTAGTTAGAAGAGATCGAAATAAAACACACAGACTCAGTTACCTTATTTCTATTGCCAGGTCCGAGACGGCTCCCTTCTCTGGCTCCAACCTCTAACCGCCCAGCAGGGCAGCAAGGATTACTCAGGGCTAGCAGGAGAGAGAGAGAGTGAACACACCAGGGAGTAGCCTTTTATTGGGGAACAAGAAATTCAGGGGATAATTCCATCCAATGAAGGTTGAGGGGGGACTGCACTCCAAGGTCAGGGTCAGTGATTGGTCCCCGGGGTCAGTGGTCATTCACACCCCCAGATGGACGGGTTCTCTCATCAGGAAAGGGCCGGGAAAATTCCGACACAGCCAGAAGCCTCAGACCCTTAATGGGAGTCGCCCAGTCACGTGTCAGGATGGCTTCCCACAGGACGCAGTTCTTCTACTCTAAAAGGACTTATGATAAGTCCTGGGGTAATTGATCCCGATTATGAGGGTGAAATAAAAATTATAGCTAGTTCTCCAAGAGGTATATCAGTAATTTCACCAGGAGATAGAATAGCACAGTTATTAATAATACCGAGCCTGCATGATAAATTTTCCAGTTGTACTGTAGAAAGAGGTTCCAAGGAATTAGGCTCCACAGGTGTAGATTGGGCTATGCTGTCTTTAAATTTAGATTCTCGCCCCATGCTAAAACTAAATATTCAAGGTCATGACTTTAATGGGCTACTGGGCACAGGTGCTGACCTTAGCATCATATCTTGTCAAGAATGGCCAAAACATTGGCCATTACAACAAGCCACTCAAACGCTTTGAGGCCTCGGAGTGGCAACTAATCCCCATAGAAGTGCAATGGTATTAGATTGGAAGGATCCTGAAGGATGTGAAGGAACTATACAGCCCTATGTATTGGATCATCTTCCTATAAATTTATGGGGACGAGATGTCCTAGATCAATTAGGTTTGACATTAACAAATAACATCAATCCTAACGCGCCCACTACTAGGGCTAGACAAGGCTTTAGGAAAGAAAAAAGATTAAGAGAACTAGAACAAGGTATGACAGCACCAATTCAAATAGATCAAGAAATAAATAGACATGGATTGGGTTTTCAGAAAGGGCCACTGAGACAATCAAAATTACTTGGAAATCAGAAAGACCAGTGTGGGTTCCTCAGTGGCCCCTGACTAAAGAAAAGATACAAGTAGCCCATAACCTGGTCAAACAACAATTAGCGGAGGGACATATGCAACTTTCCGTATCTCCCCATAATACTCCCATTTTTGTCATTAAAAAGAAATCTGGTAAATGGAGATTATTGCAAGATTTAAGAGCCATTAATAATGAGATGGTTATTATGGGACCTGCTCAATCAGGGATTCCCCAGTTGTCTGCTTTACCAAAAACCTGGTATGTTTTAGCTATAGATATTAAAGATTTTTTTTTTCAATTCCAATTCATCCCGAGGATAGTCCACATTTTGCATTTACTATCCCTGCACTAAATCATGGAGGTCCTGATCAGAGATATGAATGGAAAGTACTCCCTCAATTGATGGCTAATAGTCCAACTATGTGTCAAATTTATGTTAACAAAGTAATCCAGCCACTTAGAAATCAAAATTCTGAACTACAAATATTTCACTATATGGATAATATGTTATTGGCACATAAAGATAAAAACACATTGCTAGAATGTTATGCCACACTTACGAATTTATTAAAAAATTATAATCTAGAGATAGCAATAGATAAAGTACAATTAAATCTTCCAATTAATTATTTAGGAGTTCTATTATCCTCAACCATGGTCCGTCCTCCAAAAATTCAAATACGAGTAGATCAACTCAAATCACTTAACGACTTTCAAAAGTTATTGGGAGACATAAATTGGATAAGGCCTTATCTAGGCATACCAATAGGAGAGTTGGGACCTTTATTTGATGTCCTAAAAGGTCCATCAGATCCCAATTCACCCCGAATGTTAACACCTGAAGCAAGAAAGGCATTAAAAATCATTGAAACATATATGAAAAATATGCATTTGGATAGAATTGATATGTTTGCCTTTATTATTTATTGTACTGCCAACAAAAAATATTCCTACAGGAGTATTTTGGCAAGAAGTTCCATTATTGTGGATACATTTATCTTATTCTACTAACACTATTCTTACTAGATATCCTGAGGCTGTAGGACAATTAATACTCAAAGGAATAAAAGCAGCAAAGGGAGTGTTTGGGATTTCTCCCAATAAAATTATTACTCCATATACTATGGATCAAATTGATGAGTTAGCTAATGAGTTACATACTTGGGCAATAACCATGTGTAAATCTAATGTTTCATTTGATAATCACTTACCATCTAATCCTTTGTTGTCCTTTTGGTCTAAGCATCCTGTAGTTTTTCCAAACATGACAAGAAAAACCCCTCTCATGAATGCTCCAAATATATTCACTGATGGGTCAAATAATGGTACAGCAGCAGTAGTTACCCCTGATCAAACTTTTACATTTTTAGTACCCAAACAATCAGCTCAAAAGGTAGAGCTTAATGCAGTATTACAAGCTTTTATGATGTTTAAAGATTCTGTATTTAATTTATTTTCCGATAGTCAGTATATAGTTAATGCTATAGTATCCCTTGAAGATGCTGGTACGATTTCCCCTTCCTCTACTGTTTTTGCTTTGTTTTCCACTATACAAAGTCTAATCTGGGACAGAAAAGATCCATTCTTTATAGGACATATCAGGGCACATACAGGATTGCCTGGAGCGCTTAGTTTGGGCAATGAATTAGCAGATAAACTACACATGACATACATATTTTCTCCACAATAGAAGAAGCTATAAATTTTTATAAAAGGTTCCATGTCAATGCCAATACTTTACAAAAGTGTTTTAAAATAACTAAAGAACAAGCCTGACATATAATAAAACAATGTCAAAATTGTGTGACCTTTTTACCACAAGTTAATCTTGGAGTCAATCCTAGAGGATTGATACCTAACCATATTTGGCAGATGGACGTCACACACTTGCCAGAATTTGGAAAATTAAAATATTTGCATATTACAGTTGATACTTCTTCCGGATTTTTGATGGGCTCCCTTCATGCTGGAGAAAAAGCTAAAGATTTTATAGCTCATTGCTTACAAAATTTTGCCACTGTGGGCGTTCCAAAACAGTTAAAAACAGATAATGGTCCTGGTTATGTTTCTACCTCTTTTAAACAATTTTGCTCATCATTTGGCATTACTCACATAATAGGAATTCCATACAATCCACAGGGACAAGGCATAGTTGAAAGAGCTCATCAAACTATTAAAATGTACTTATTAAAACAAAAGGAGGGAATTGGAAAGGGGTATATATCCCCCAAAGATAAACTTAAAATAACCCTTTTTACTCTAAACTTTTTAAATTTGGATTCATCAGGACTTAGTGCTGCGGAAAGACATTTGTATCCAAAAAATGTACATAAGCCTAAGGTACTTTGGAAGGATATTCTAACAGGACAATGGAAAGGTCCTGACCCAGTGATTGTCTGGAGTCGGGGCTCTGTTTGTGTTTTTTCACAGGGAGAACAGCAGCCGATTTGGATTCCAGAGAGATTAACCAAAACAATTTCTACAGACCAAAAGGAAGATGATTTGACTCAAATCCATAACAGCTGATATCCAGAACTCCAGCTTGGCTCTTCTTACATCTGCAACAGTGATTAACCAGGATGCTTTTTTCAATATCTATTTTATTATTGCTTTTTCCCACATCATAAAGTTATATTTTATTTTTGAGCTCATACAGACCTAGGTTAATGTTTTTCTGATCACTTTTATTTTTTGACTGTGGAGTTTTTAAACATTGCAATGGAGATTTCACCTAGGTAAAGCTACAAGGCCTTTACTATTGTCTTATGTGTTGTATGTTACGTGTGCACACTTCTGTTTTGTGTTGTATGTCTGTATGTGCGTATGTCCATATATCATATATGAGGAGCGCTCATGAATATGGATCCAAATTTTTTTTATTTTTCACTTGATTTTAATAGTTTAATTTAATTTGGGTAAACAGCTGTTGAGGATTGTTTTAATATATGAACAAATTGGAGGTTAACAGATCTGTTTGTTTACTTTCACCTTTCCTTTTCATTATATTTAATAATTCTGTTCAGGATAATGTAAATTGTTCTAAAAATTGTTTTCTTAGTACCTGTTGAAATGTTACATATTTTTTTTTAGCATCATTGTCAGAATTCCTATTTTCATCCCAGTGCTGGTGAAGACAAAGATGAAACCAAACTACAACTTCTTCGAGAGTTATCACAACAAACTGTATAAACTGATACATCAATGATTAATAACTCAACAAGTAATGCTCAATCAATGAGTCGATTTATTTTGGGAGGATATGGACATATTGATAGATTCGTCCGCTTTGAAATGCTTATAGAACTTGCCTGGACTATGTATCACTTGTATGCATTGTGATCTATCTGTTGATGCAGCAAATTATGGTAGTGCTAGCGTTTATTTGCTGATGTGTCACCAGTGATGCAATTTTTCCCAGGAGCCGTCAATTGACTTGGTGTCATGGCATTTCTGTATCCTCCTCCCTTCTACTAGTGATGGTCTAATTTTGGGGGCCAACAGAGGTGAGGCAAAGAACCTCACCCCCCCACCGGCACCAAGGCCAAATTTGGGGGCCAACAGAGGTGAGGCAAAGAACCTCACCCCCCCACTGGTGCATAGGCCTATCCATAAGTATGGCTATATGCTGGACCAGTAGTCAGTGACGGGTATGATCCAATTGCAGTGGTATCAACCTAAGACAGGAGGCTGGCGCCTAGAGGTCAGTTTTCCGATGACGGGTAAGAACCATATGTTGAATTGGACAAACCTAACAGGCACAGTCCCTAGCCACATTGCTTGTTGCTTAATTAAACAGAAGGGGGGAGATGCTAAGAGTCAGCCAAGTATATGATGCATGGCATTTTTGGTTGAAAGGTGATGCCAGCAAGCCATTGAGATGATATGATTATGTTAAGATTTGCATTCATATGGATATTGGACTCCTGCTATTCACCTCGGCCTGCTACGGGACTCCTGGACAGTTCCCATTGGTTGGGGAAGTACAGTAGGAGGGAGTTCTGGGGCAGGAACTTCCTCTGGGGGTTCCGGGAGAATGCCACGTGGGTGGATCTGTGATCTTCCCGGGGGCCTACAGAACATTGGCGGCAGTTTCAAAAAATAAAGTTTGTTCCTGCTTGAGTGGCTTGTGATTTTGTGCCTAGCCAGACTTCGGCAACTGCACACGTTGCAATTTTGCCCCCTAGCAACACTTGCTATGCACCCACATAGCTTGGAGAGAGGGAGAGCTAGCTCTCTGCCTCCTTTACTTATAAGGGCTCTAATCTCATGGTGAGGGTCCCATCTTCATGACCACAACTATACCTAATTATCTCTCAAACACTCATCTCTCAACCATATAGCATTGGTGGTTTGGGCTTCAACTTAATGAATTTTGGGTGTACGCAGTTCAGTCCATGGAATTTTCCTCTTTGCTATCCCCATCATCATGTTCCACCAGGTAATATACTGCATTCCATTCCAACATGCCCCAAATCTTAATACATTTTAGGATGAACTCCAATCTTGACAGCACAAGTCTCAACTAAATACCTTCTAAATCCTCTATGGGTAAAGTCCTATGTACTATGTATCTTGAGGCACACTCTTCCCTAACTGTGAACCTGAGAAACCAGACAAGTCTTGTCTTCTACAATGGAATGGTGACACAAGGGCATAGATTCCTTTCCCAAATGGGAGAATGGAAATAAGAAAGGGGTGATATGTCATAAAGAATTCTAAAAGATACCAAATAAAATTCCATTAAAATTTAAGGGGTTGGGGTACACCTCAGTGGTAGACCACTTGCCTAGCATATGTGATGCACTGGTTTGATCCCCAGCACAACAATAAAAAAAAATAAACAAAATAAAGGTATTGTGAACAACTGCAACTAAAAATATTTAAAAAAAAAAAAAAACCTCCATTCAAATTCAACTTCTAAAAAAAGTTTCTTTTGTTTGATTCTATGCTTTACAAGCCAACTAGGGAGCAGACATCATTTCATGGTTTTATTAGACAACCCCACCCCTTGGCTCAACAAAGTGCTACTCAAATATCTCTTTTCAGGAACCCATCCCACATAGTTCTGCACAAGATTCATGTCTTGAGAACTCTTAAAACCAAAAGAAGGAGTAATCTTGGTTCTTAGACCTGTGGTAGGAGTGCCAATTCTGATTATCCTTGAGACATTTCCAAAATTGGTTTTTATTTGTTGTCTTTACTCCAAGCTGGCAGTGTTTCTATTGGAAGAACCTCATCTATATCCTTAGATTCTGCTGAAAATAGCTGGTTAGCTCCATGGTTCATATTTATACTAATTGTATATAATTGTTATTTAGCTATAACTTTAGTCTTTTCTTCTGAAAAAAGTTTCTTACTTTTTGGTATATGTATAGGGGGAAACGTTTCAAAATCTCAAGTTCTGGCTTATTTTTATTTATTTATTTATTTTTATATTTTGGTACTGGGGATTGAACTCAGGGACACTAAACCACTGAGCCCCCTCCCCAGCCCTATTTTATATCTTACTTAGAGACAGGTCTCACTGAGTTGCTTAGTGCCTCACCATTGCTGAGGTTGGCTTTGAACTCGT
>NW_026694148.1:0-22026 GCF_021218885.2 Marmota monax | reverse complement strand
TGCATGTGTGAAAAATAAAATAGCCATCTCAAAGAAATTAAAAATAGTACAGCCATTATAACAGGCTAGGGATAGGGTGAGATGAAGAATGGGAGTAGCATGGTCAATGGGTACTGAGTTACATTTATATATGAACAGAAAGTTCTGGTGTACCATTAACAGTAGCATGAGTACAGATAATGACAATGTGTTATTTTGAAAAGCTACAGGAAAGAATGGTGAATATTTTAGCATAACAAAATGATAAATGTTTGATTGGTTGATATATTTAACCTGATTTATACATTACACACTATATAATTGCATTGAAACAAAAATGGTATTCCATAAATATGTGTAATTGTTGTGTTTAAAAAAATAAATTTAAATTCAAATACCGTTTCAAAAATAAGGCAGAACTTGGTGAGCACAGTGGCACACATATAATCCCAGTGATTCTGGAAGCTGAGGCAGAAGGATCACGAGTTTAAAGCCAACCTCAGCAATGGTGAGGCACTAAGCAACTCAGTGAGACCTGTCCTAAGTAAGATATAAAATAGGGCTGGGGAGGGGGCTCAGTGGTTTAGTGTCCCTGAGTTCAATCCCCAGTACCAAAATATGAAAATAAATAAATAAATAAAAATAAGCCAGAACTTGAGATTTTGAAACATTTCCCCCTATACATATACCAAAAAGTAAGAAACTTTGTTCAGAAGAAAAGACTAAAGTTATAGCTAAATAACAATTATATACAATTAGTATAAATATGAACCATGGAGATAACCAGCTATTTTCAGCAGAATCTAAGGATATAGATGAGGTTCTTCCAATAGAAACACTGCCAGCTTGGAGTAAAGACAACAAATAAAAACCAATTTTGGATATGTCTCAAGGATAATCAGAATTGCCACTCCTACCACAGGTCTAAGAACCAAGATAACTCGTTCTTTTGGTTTTAAGAGTTCTGAAGACATGAATCTTGTACAGAACTATGTGGGATGGGTTCCTGAAAAGAGATATTTGAGTAGCACTTTGTTGAGCCAAGGGGTGGGGTTGTCTAATAAAACCATGAAATGATGTTTGCTCCCTAGTTGGCTTGTAAAGCATAGAATCAAACAAAATAAACTTTTTTTTAGAAGTTGAATTTGAATGGAGTTTTTTTTTAATATTTTTAGTTGCAGTTATTCACACCACCTTTATTTTGTTTATTTTTTTATTGTTGTGCTGGGGATCAAACCAGTGCATCACATATGCTAGGCAAGTGGTCTACCACTGAGGTGTACCCCAACCCCTTAAATTTTAATGAAATTTTATTTGGTATCTTTTAGAATTCTTTATGACATATCACCCCTTTCTTATTTCTGTTCTCCCATTTGGGAAAGGAATCTATGCCCTTGTCTCACCATTCCATTGTAGAAGACAAGATTTGTCTGGTTTCTCAGGTTCACAGCTAGGGAAGAGTGTGCCTCAAGATACATAGTACATAGGACTTTACCCATAGAGGATTTAGAAGGTATTTAGTTGAGACTTGTGCTGTCAAGATTGGAGTTCATCCTAAAATGTATTAAGATTTGGGGCATGTTGGAATGGAATGCAGTATATTACCTGGTGGAACATGATGATGGGGATAGCAAAGAGGAAAATTCCATGGACTGAACTGCGTACACCCAAAATTCATTAAGTTGAAGCCCAAACCACCAATGCTATATGGTTGAGAGATGAGTGTTTGAGAGATAATTAGGTATAGTTGTGGTCATGAAGATGGGACCCTCACCATGAGATTAGAGCCCTTATAAGTAAAGGAGGCAGAGAGCTAGCTCTCCCTCTCTCCAAGCTATGTGGGTGCATAGCAAGTGTTGCTAGGGGGCAAAATTGCAACGTGTGCAGTTGCCACAGTCTGGCTAGGCACAAAATCAAGAGCCACTCAAGCAGGAACAAACTTTATTTTTTGAAACTGCCGCCAATGTTCTGTACACCCCGGGAAGATCACAGATCCACCCACGCAGCATTCTCCTGGAACCCCCAGAGGAAGTTCCTCCCCCGGAACTCCCTCTGACTGTACTTCCCCAACCAATGGGAACTCTCCAGGAGTCCCATAGCAGGCCAAGGTGAACAGCAGGAGTCCAATATCCATATGAATGCAAATCTTAACATAATCATATCATCTCAATGGCTTGCTGGGGGTCACCTTTCAACCAAAAATGCCATGCATCATATACTTGGCTGACTTTTAGCATCTCCCCCCTTCTGTTTAATTAAGCAACAAGCAATGTGGCTAGGGACCGTGCCTGTTAGGTTTGTCCAATTCAACAGATGGTTCTTACCTGTCATCAGAAAACTGACCTCTAGGCGTCAGCCTCCTGTCTTAGGTTGATACCACTGCAATTGGATCATACCCATCACTGACTACCGGTCCAGCATATAGCCATACTTATGGATAGGCCTATGCACCAGTGGGGGGGTGAGGTTCTTTGCCTCACCTCTGTTGGCCCCCAAATTTGGCCTTGGTGCCGGTGGGGGGGTGAGGTTCTTTGCCTCACCTCTGTTGGCCCCCAAAATTAGACCATCACTAGTAGAAGGGAGGAGGATACAGAAATGCCACGACACCAAGTCAATTGAGGGCTCCTAGGAAAAATTGCATCACTGGTGACACATCAGCAAAGATATGCTCACACTACCATAATTTGCTGCATCAACAGATAGATCACAATGCATACAAGTGATACATAGTCCAGGCAAGTTCTGTAAGCAGTTCAAAGCAGAGGAATCTATCAATATGTCCATATCCTCCCAAAATAAATCGACTCATTGATTGAGCATTACTTGTTGAGTTATTAATCATTGATGTATCAGTTTATACAGTTTGTTGTGATAACTCTCGAAGAAGTTGTAGTTTGGTTTCATGTTTGTCTTCACTGGCACTGGGATGAAAATAGGAATTCTGACAATGATGCTAAAAAAATTATGTAACATTTCAACAGGTACTAAGAAAACAATTTTTAGAACAATTTACATTATCCTGAACAGAATTATTAAATATAATGAAAAGGAAAGGTGAAAGTAAACAAACAGATCTGTTAACCTTCTATTTGTTCATATATTAAAACAATCCTCAACAGCTGTTTACCCAAATTAAATTAAACTATTAAAATCACGTGAATAATAAAAAAAAATTTGGATCCATATTCATGAGCGCTCCTCATATATGATATATGGACATACGCACATACAGACATATAACACAAAACAGAAATGTGCACACGTAACATACAACACATAAGACAATAGTAAAGGCCTTGTAGCTTTACCTAGGTGAAATCTCCATTGCAATGTTTAAAAACTCCATAGTCAAAAAATAAAACTGATCAGAAAAACATTAACCTAGGTCTGTATGAGCTCAAAAAT
The DNA here is from genome assembly GCF_021218885.2 of Marmota monax. NCBI lineage: Eukaryota > Metazoa > Chordata > Mammalia > Rodentia > Sciuridae > Marmota > Marmota monax. The sequence goes on along the minus strand of NW_026694148.1, from coordinate 18,642 downwards.
AAAATAGAACTTTATGATGTGGGAAAAAGCAATAATAAAATAGATATTGAAAAAAGCATCCTGGTTAATCACTGTCGCAGATGTAAGAATAGCCAAGCTGGAGTTCTGGATATCAGCTGTTATGGATTTGAGTCAAATCATCTTCCTTTTGGTCTGTAGAAATTGTTTTGGTTAATCTCTCTGGAATCCAAATCGGCTGCTGTTCTCCCTGTGGAAAAACACAAACAGAGCACTGACTCCAGACAATCACTGGGTCAGGACCTTTCCATTGTCCTGTTAGAATATCCTTCCAAAGTACCTTAGGCTTATGGATATTTTTTGGATACAAATGTCTTTCCGCAGCACTAAGTCCTGATGAATCCAAATTTAAAAAGTTTAGAGTAAAAAAGGGTTACTTTAAGTTTATCTTTGGGGGATATATACCCCTTTCCAATTCCCTCCTTGTCGCGACCCCTTGCCCGCAAGGAAGACGCAACTCGGGAATCTTCTTTCAGCAGTTTATTCAGGCCCTTGATATTTCTTCTTCTCTCTCCCGGATGCCCCTCCCAGCCTTAATAAAGCATCCCAAGCCCCAATGCAAAGCTGCCGCGTGGAGCTTTCTCACAGGGTGGTGTACAGGGTGGTGAAAAATCATGTGCCAACTCTCCCAGATAAGGAGTTGTTTGTCACAGACCACAGCGGAGCCAGCGTCATCTTGTAATGGCGACCATAATCTGCAGAAACGGCAGAAGTGGCTCACCACAGTTCCCCCTTTTCTGTTTTCTTAAAACAATACAGGCGAGAGTAGAGGTCCTATCCCACTGTGCAGAAGTGGCTGCATAGTATGACTTAGTCCTAAGGAGGCGCCTTCCCCAGATCTGAAGCCATATCAGCCGACGCCTTTTTTCGCGGGGCGGGGCGTGAACGCGTCTAACCCGCATGCAATAGGACATGCTCTCCTTGAGGTCCTCGTCAAGGATCACTCAAGTGCAGTGCCTTGCCTCGCATCCTGTATCGTGACGATGGTGGACGAAGGGGGATAGCTGAGGCTGAACTGTGGCTGTTTATAATGACAAACAAGTTGACAGCACCCTGAAAGAAAGGCACGAACTTCAAGGCGATAGAAAAGTACTAGTGTGGAAACCCATCTGCGTGCAATGGCAGTAAGACCGGCAGAGTGCAAGGGCTTTCCAACACTAAGAGAATAACAAGGAAAGTCATGTCGATCCCAGTGCAATGTTATAATAACTTGGGGTGTAACGACCATGACAAAGGTTTACTGCTTAAGATGCGCAAGCCAGACTTGAGGTGAGTTGCCATTTTCTAAAGCTGCAAGAGCTTGTATGATCATAGCCTTATCGTGAGCACTGCGGGCCTTAAGGCGACAGAGAAGCCACAAACAGAGTACAACACTGAAGCAACACATTGCACCAAAAATGTCTACTCCCACCCACTCTTTGAAGAAGGAAAAAGCAGAAGATATCCAATCGGTGAATTGACCCAAAGTCACAGGATCGACACGGGTACTATTCAAAACAGCAATCTGAGTTAGTTGAGACTGGATCAAGTTTTCTGCTTCCATGGACCAGGTTCCGGATAGATACTCTCCGATGATGCGGGAGGCATTTCTGGAATCATTAAATCTGACAGAGGTTATACATAAATGTGCACGTTGGTCAACACAACCCAAATGTTCTAGGTCAGACAATTCCTCAACTTGAGCTTGAAGCAGATCTATCCTTTGATTAGCAGCTAGAATCCCAGATAAAATGTGTTGATTAATTTTACTTTGAGACTCAAGTATGGTGGATGTTTGTTGAATAACCTGATTAATAGTGGCAGCAGTTTGTACCTGGCTGGCCATGGCTACTCCAGCTGTAACTGCTGCAGCAGCAGATATCGCCACAGCTGTCACCATAGCTGCCGTAATTCCAAAATCTCTACGGGCTCCAATCAGTTCAACAATAGGAAATGACTCTGGATCTGCAGTAACCGGGATCGGGACAAAAGTTGGAATTTTCATAACCATTGCCATAGGCCAGGATCCATTCCAACACTCAGACAAATAACAGGTAATATTAGAGCAATTAAGCATCCCCTGTGATGTAACATTAGCCAAAAGAAACAGGAACGGAGATTGGAGACAGACTGCTGCGGAGGGTAATGTAGCATTAAACAATTGTGAATTATTTGCAGAAATTTTAAGCCTCCTACCTCGCTCCGAGTCTTGGGTACTGCCAGAAACATTAAACAGCCAACTTTGGACTCCTAATATTTCCCTGGGGAAACACAAGCGCGGACTAGACTAGCCCAATCTGAGGGAGTCATGCAAAATCTAGTAAGTCCCTCCACCTGAGTGAGAGTGAAAGCGGCATCTATGCCATAAGTGCGGACAGATTCTGCCAAGGTTTTAATTATCTTAAAGTCTAAAGGCTCATGATATCTTCCCCTGTTATTGTCCTGAAATACAGGGTATGCAAGTCCCATATCTGTCTTAACTGTCCTCCAAACTTGTGCATGAAAAGATCTCCCGGAACCTTGGCTCCCCCCCACATATGGAGGTGGGGCAATTGGCACCATATCTTCTTCTAGATATTCTACCTCCTCCTCCTCAGAGTTTTGTTGACCGATGTTAACTCCCTTCCCCTTCTTACAGTAGGCCTGTGTGCCCTGTGTCTCCTTTTTCTTCTTTTTCATTTTTATCTTATGTAGTTGTTGTAACAATATATCAAGGTCCTCAGAACTCTCTGAGTCGCTTGTGTTCTCAGGCGTTTTTAATTCGGTCAAGTCTGGGTAGAGCCTTCTCCTATTTTTATCTTCAGGCTCTTTTGCCTTCTCACTACTGTTACTTTTAATACTCTCTGCCACTTCACTACATGATCCTTCAGATTTTTCCTCATGCAATTGCTCAAGAATAGCTTGACCCTCACTCACAGCTTCCTGGCATTTACCATCTGTAAGGCAACCACGGACCATTTTCCAAAGGGGTATCACCCCACCCTCTAATATGCCCTGCTCAGAAGCAAAGTCAAGATCTTTGCCTAATTTATCCCAACTAGGCACAGTAAGGCTGCCCGAAAATGCAAACCACGGTGCAGCGATATCTATCTTCTGTAAAAATCTCTGTAAAGTACTATGTTTCACTTCCAGTCCCTTGGAACGTAACAGGCCATCTAGGGCCAGGAGAAGCGGACTTGAAGATGCGGCACCCATGACACAACAACAAAGGAAGCACAAAAAACAGAAAGCGAAAGTAGGAGCGAAAGTACACAGTGCAGCTGCAATAAAATATAAGGCTCTCTCTTTCATTACAGAGGAGCTGTCCCGCTTTGGTCGCGGATCCCACTTACTAGGGACTAACCCCGCTTTGATCGCGGATCCCACTTATTGGGACTAACCCCGCTTTGGTCGCGGATCCCACTTACCTGGGACTAACCGGTGCACCACCCCTGACTGTTGAAAGTTCTGGTTCCCGGGTCTCGGCGCCACTTGTCGCGACCCCTTGCCCGCAAGGAAGACGCAACTCGGGAATCTTCTTTCAGCAGTTTATTCAGGCCCTTGATATTTCTTCTTCTCTCTCCCGGATGCCCCTCCCAGCCTTAATAAAGCATCCCAAGCCCCAATGCAAAGCTGCCGCGTGGAGCTTTCTCACAGGGTGGTGTACAGGGTGGTGAAAAATCATGTGCCAACTCTCCCAGATAAGGAGTTGTTTGTCACAGACCACAGCGGAGCCAGCGTCATCTTGTAATGGCGACCATAATCTGCAGAAACGGCAGAAGTGGCTCACCACACCTCCTTTTGTTTTAATAAGTACATTTTAATAGTTTGATGAGCTCTTTCAACTATGCCTTGTCCTTGTCCTTGTATGGAATTCCTATTATGTGAGTAATGCCAAATGATGAGCAAAATTGTTTAAAAGAGGTAGAAACATAACCAGGACCATTATCTGTTTTTAACTGTTTTGGAACGCCCACAGTGACAAAATTTTGTAAGCAATGAGCTATAACATCTTTAGTTTTTTCTACAGAATGAAGGGAGCCCATCAAAAATCCGGAAGAAGTATCAACTGTAATATGCAAATATTTTAATTTTCCAAATTCTGGCAAGTGTGTGACATCCATCTGCCAAATATGGTTAGGTATCAGTCCTCTAGGATTGACTCCAAGATTAACTTGTGGTAAAAATGTCACACAATTTTGACATTGTTTTATTATATGTCAGGCTTGTTCTTTAGTTATTTTAAAACGCTTTTGTAAAGTATTAGCATTGACATGGAACCTTTTATAAAAATTTATAGCTTCTTCTATTGTGGAGAAAATATGTATGTCATGTGTAGTTTATCTGCTAATTCATTGCCCAAACTAAGGGCTCCAGGCGATCCTGTATGTGCCCTTATATGTCCTATAAAGAATGGATCTTTTCTGTCCTAGATTAGACTTTGTATAGTGGAAAGCAAAGAGAAAACAGTAGAGGAAGGGGAAATCCTACCAGCATCTTCAAGGGATACTATAGCATTAACTATATACTGACTATCAGAAAATAAATTAAATATAGAATCTTTAAACATCATAAAAGCTTGTAATACTGCATTAAGCTCTACCTTTTGAGCTGATTGTTTGGGTACTAAAAATGTAAAAGTTTGATCAGGGGTAACTACTGCTGCTGTACCATTATTTGACCCATCAGTGAATATATTTGGAGCATTCATGATAGGGGTTTTTCTTGTCATCTTTGGAAAAACTACAGGATGCTTAGACCAAAAAGACAACAAAGGATTAGATGGTAAGTGATTATCAAATGAAACATTAGATTTACACATGATTATTGCCCAAGTATTTAACTCATTAGCTAACTCATCAATTTGATCCATAGTATATGGAGTAATAATTTTATTGGGAGAAATCCCAAACACTCCCTTTGCTGCTTTTATTCCTTTGAGTATTAATTGTCCTACAGCCTCAGGATATCTAGTAAGAATAGTGTTAGGAGAATAAGATAAATGTATCCACAATAATGGAACTTCTTGCCAAAATACTCCTATAGGAATATTTTTGTTGGCAGTACAATAAATAATAAAGGCAAACTTATATCAATTCTATCCAAATGCATATTTTTCATATATGTTTCAATGATTTTTAATGCCTTTCTTGCTTCAGGCGTTAATATTCGGGGTGAATTGGGATCTGATGGACCTTTTAGAACATCAAATAAAGGTCCCAACTCTCTTATTGGTATGCCTAGATAAGGCCTTATCCAATTTATGTCTCCCAATAACTTTTGAAAGTTATTAAGTGATTTGAGTTGATCTACTCATATTTGAATTTTTGGTGGACGGACCGTGGTTGAGGATAATAGAACTCCTAAATAATTAATTGGAAGATTTAATTGTACTGTATCTATTGCTATCTCTAGATTATAATTTTTTAATAAATTCGTAAGTGTGGCATAACATTCTAGCAATGTGTTTTTATCTTTATTTGCCAATAACATATCATCCATATAGTGAAATATTTGTAGTTCAGGATTTTGAATTCTAAGTGGCTGGATTGCTTTGTTAACATAAATTTGACACATAGTTGGGCTCTTAGCCATCCCTTGAGGGAGTACTTTCCATTCATATCTCTGATCAGGACCTTCATGATTTAGTGAAGGGATAGTAAATGCAAAATGTGGACTATCCTCGGGATGAATTGGAATTGAAAAAAAAATCTTTAATATCTATAGCTAAAACATACCAGGTTTTTGGTAAAGCAGACAATTGGGGAATCCCTGATTGAGCAGGTCCCATAATAACCATCTCATTATTAATGGCTCTTAAATCTTGCAATAGTCTCCATTTACCAGATTTCTTTTTAATGACAAAAATGGGAGTATTATGGGGAGATATGGAAAGTTGTATATGTCCCTCCGCTAATTGTTGTTTGACCAGGTTATGGGCTACTTGTATCTCTTCTTTAGTCAGGGGCCACTGAGGAACCCACACTGGTCTTTCTGATTTCCAAGTAATTTTGATTGTCTCAGTGGCCCTTTCTGAAAACCCAATCCATGTCTATTTATTTCTTGATCTATTTGAATTGGTGCTGTCATACCTTGTTCTAGTTTTCTAAATCTTTTTTCTTTCCTAAAGCCTTGTCTAGCCCTAGTAGTGGGCGCATTAGGATTGATGTTATTTGTTAATGTCAAACCTAATTGATCTAGGACATCTCGTCCCCATAAATTTATAGGAAGATGATCCAATACATAGGGCTGTATAGTTCCTTCACATCCTTCAGAATCCTTCCAATCTAATACCATTGCACTTCTATGGGGATTAGTTGCCACTCCTAGGCCTCGAAGCGTTTGAGTGGCTTGTTGTAATGGCCAATGTTTTGGCCATTCTTGACAAGATATGATGCTAAGGTCAGCACCTGTGTCCAGTAGACCATTAAAGTCATGACCTTGAATATTTAGTTTTAGCATGGGGCGAGAATCTAAATTTAAAGACAGCATAGCCCAATCTACACCTGTGGAGCCTAATCCCTTGGAACCTCTTTCTACAGTACAACTGGAAAATTTATCATGCAGGCTGGGTATTATTAATAACTGTGCTATTCTATCTCCTGGTGAAATTACTGATATACCACTTGGAGAACTAGCTATAATTTTTATTTCACCCTCATAACTGGGATCAATTACCCCAGGACTTATCATAAGTCCTTTTAGTGTTGAAGAACTGCATCCCAATAATAAGCCTACTGTTCCTTGGGGAAGAGGTCCTTTTACTCCTGTGGGAATGATTTGAACTCCCATCTCTGGAGTTAGTACTGCTCTGGCAGAGGTGCAGATGTCCAACTCTGCGCTCCCTCTAGTTTGTCTGATGAGGGATTTAATGGATAATGCATCCTGGGCACTATCTTGATGATGCTGCTGGGTTCCTCCATTGCCCCGTATATTTGTAGTTTTGGGCCCCGGAGCATTGTGCCCTCCAGTCCATTTTTTGGCAATGGACTCTAATGTCTTTCTCCACGATATCGTGGGTAAACACTTGGTCCTTGTCCATTTTTTGATAACGGAGTACCCTCTATGGTGGTTTGAGAACGGCATTCATTAGCCCAATGTCTCCTTCTACGGCATTGTGGGCAAATATCTGGTATTCTATTCCTTTGATACCTAGTTTTGTTAAACCCTCCTCCTATGGGGCAACTCCTTTTAAAATGTCCTGTTTGATCACAATTATAGCATTTTTTGGCCTGGCATCTAAATCCTGTTGTACTGCTGCCAAGACCTGCCCTTGTTCATTAATATCTCTACATAATTTAATATATGTGTTTAAATCTTCATGTCTCCATGGTCTAATGACCTCTCTGCAGCAACGATTTGCTTGGTCATAAGCCAGTTGTTTTATTAATAGCATTGCCTGTTCTGTATCTCCAAATATTCTAGAAGCTGTTTGAATAAGCCTATCTACAAATTCAGCGTAAGGTTCATTAGTTCCTTGTATTACCTTAGATAATTGTCCTTGTAAATCTCCATGCCCCTATAAAGTTTTCCATGCCCTAACCGCATCTACAGCAATTTGTGCGTATACGCCAGGATCATATTCAATTTGTTGCCATTCACCCTCATAAGGTCCTTTTCCTAATAACATATCTAGATTTCTTTGAGGGTAACCAGCTGCTGCATGTCACCTAGCTGTCTCCATGCAAAATTCCTCATTGGCAACCTTCTATAACAAATATTGTCCTCCATTTAGCACAGATCGACATGTTAGCCCAATCTGCTGGCGTCATGTCTAAGTTGGTAATGGATTCGACCATGCTCACAGTGAAGGGTGCTTGCAGCCCATAGGTTGTTACAGCCTCCTTTAATTGCTTTACTGTTTTGAAATCTAAAGGTGATCAGGTCTGGAACCAAGGCAGGATTTTCCTGGCATGGAGTGGATGATCCCTTGAGTTGTAGGGAGAAGTTTGGTCATAGGCAGAAATTTCCTCTCTCACCAAGGTCCAGAGGAGATGGCAGAGTTTGAGAGTGGTGAGGATCATGCAGAGGCTCAGGAAGGATGACATGTGATGGGATGTCAGGTCCTCACCAGGCTCTCCAGCTTGAGTGCTTCCTCGTTTTGGCTGGCTGAATCCCTGTTCATTTGCTCTATCATTTATACTAGATTTTGGGGGGGTTTGACCCCCCTTTGAATCCTAATCAGCTACCACTGGATTTCTCAGTGACATCATTTACCCTGGAGTCAGAAACTGGTGGTCTCCACCCTGATCTTCTTCCTTTCCCCTCCTATCAGGTGTGGAGGCCATACTGGAGGGCTCTATGGGTGTGCCTGGTGAAACTGCAGGTTTCAAACTGGAGTTTTCCAAAATGGAGTTGCTTAGACTCAGGCCTAAGGCCTTCCTAACATAAAAAAAAAATCCAACTATAGAGCTGGGATTGTAGCTCAGTGGTATAGTGCTTGCCTAGCCTGTGTAAGGCACTTAGTTTGATTCTCAGCACTGCACATAGATAAAAATCCATTTACAATTAAAATAATATTTTTAAAAGCTGTTTTCAAGCCAAGATAGGCTTTCAAGAAAAGCAGATCATACCAGCACCTTGATCTTGAACTTTTAGACTCCAAAACTGTCAAAAAATAAATGCATGTCATTTAAATAAGCCAGTCTATGGTATTTTGTTCAAGTAGCCTGAACTGACAAAGAAATAATATAAACCAACAATTTCACTATGCTAACCAATTCCTGGTTATGCTACAAGAGAAATGAGCGCTTACCTTCAAAACAACAGCTGTAGCAGAAGATCCACTTCAAATTTATTTATAATACTTAACAACTAGAAAGGATGAAAAATATAACAAAGTTAGAATGAGTGAACAGTTTGTGCTGGATTCATGTGATAAAATACTACTGGCCAATGAACAAGAACAGAGTGCTGTGTCACACGAAAACACAGATGGATCTCCTGGACTGAGGATCTGTCCAGAGAAAGATCCAGACTCTGAAGACAACCTGGAATCTCCCCCCCCCCCCATTGATATGAAGGGGAAATCAAGCAAACTAGTGCATCATGACAGAGTTCAGAATTGTGGGTAATTTGGGAAGTGACTATTTAAAAAGGCACAAGGACCATTCCAAAGTGCTGGAAATATTCCATACTTTCTAGCAGGCACATCACATATACACGCACAATTACATGTATATTCATTCCTAAGGTGTGTGAAATCCAATGAAAAGAAAAATAACAGGAAGGAAGGACTCTATGCTCTATCATCCCCAAGCCAGTGACTCGATCCATATTAACAAGTACTATATTCCCACAATGACCCAAGGGAAGGAGTTTGTGTATGCTGGGCACCCAGGAGAGCACTTATTCTAGAGAAAGGGGTCTCAATAGTTATTACATGCGCTCAGCATTCCAGCTTTGCCTCCTGAGCCTTGGTGCTTTCCATCCCCCACCCCCACCCCACCCCCACCCCCCACCCCCACAGTGCCCTGTGACTTCAGCTATTGTGATGCAAACACCAAGGGAGTGGGAAGCAGCCTGAGAGCCAAGGAGAGAGCACCTAGGAGAGGTCACTCACTGGTCAGCAGGCAATCTCCACATTCAGGGGCAGGAGGGGGGACTTGGAGGAGGAGGCAGGGGAACCTGTCTTGGGTTGGTGTGGTGCTGGCAACAGCTGGCCCTCTTAGAAGAGCTCCGTACATGGGGACATTATTAGCTGCCCTAAGAGGCTCCTAAGGCCAGCCTTCTTTGTCTCCACAGCCCCCCATGCCCTTCTCCTACATATTGACTGGTTTTATTTTGTCTGTAGTAGAGAGAGGAGGCAGGGAGCCTGGAATGAAAAGACCTCTGAAGAATATCTAGTAAATCTGCATCAGGTAGGAAGGGGTCCCATTACTTCAAGACACCCTCAGGGGTAGCTGTGCTCCCTTGGGCAGCAGGCGTCAGTTTCTCCTGGGGATTGAGGGTCTGGTGTGAATGCCCCCAAGAACACTGTCTTGAGTGGATCATCCCTCCCAAGACACTGAACGCCAGTTAGTTGGGCTGTTTGCTCTGGCGTCTGGGAGAGGATGGAGCACCCCCTGGATCCTCTCCTCTCCTGTGTCCAGGTGAGAGACCCCAGCCCAATAACGTTAGGCCCAGTTACAAAATCATCAGGGCTTGCTTTTGCACCTGCACAGGCGTCGGATGTGTTTTTCAGATAATCAGTTAAGTGTAACCGATTAGGAAAGAACAGGATGGTTGGGAAAGAACCGGCACGGTTGAGCAAACGGAAACATACAGTGAAAAACAAGTGGTTTTTATGTGGTTTTTCCAGGAACATACAGTGAAAAACAACCTTGCCTTTTAGGTAACCTATATGCTAGGTTCAAAAAGACCAATAAGAAACCTGTTGCTTACCGCGCGCGCGAAACCTGTTCCTTTACCCTATAAAAGATCTGTGCCCCAAAGCCCGGGGTGCCAGTTCACCGAAGCTCCGGCTGAGGTCTTGCTGAGCACCCGCAGGCGCCTGTGTATCAATAAATCGCCTCTTGCTTTTGCAGCCAGTGTCTCCTGTGCTTTTCCTTGGACAGGGAGTCGGAGGGTCTTTCATTTGGAGGTTCCACCGAGATCTTCCTGCACCCCCGTCCGGATCCCTGTCCGGGGAACGCCCGGCATCACTGGGAGGTATGCTGGCCGGCTCGTGTGGTTTTGTGTTTCTTTTGTTCTATGTTTGCAGTCTTCGATCATTATCTGTCTGTGCGCAGCGTCCGTAAGATTACGCGTAGTCGCTCTGTTTTCTGGGCAGCTTGAGAAGTAGTTGACAAACTCGGACTTCTCCCCTGCCACCCTGGGAGACGTCCGAGGGATTCGGAGGGCCCATTTTGGGGGGCCTCTAGTGTTTCCAAAGAGTACACTGTTCTTGTGGGTGACGGAGTCCCTCCTCCCCCTAATCCATCAGATACTTTCGGTTTGTGCCGAGGCCGCCCAGCATTCTTTGTGTCCAGTCTGATTTTTGTATCTGTCTCCTTGCCTTTGTACTTTCTCATTCCCTCTGAGACTAACATGGGACAATCTATAACAACTCCCTTGAGTCTTACTCTTGATCATTGGCAGGACGTCCGGAACCGGGCTGACAACCGGTCAGTGGAAATCAAAAAGAAAAGATGGATAACACTCTGCACCACGGAGTGGCCAACGTTCGATGTTGGCTGGCCAAAAGAAGGGACGTTTAACCTTGATCTTATTTTACAGGTGAAGTCTCGGGTTTTCACCCAAGGTCCTCAAGGACACCCCGATCAAGTGCCCTACATTGTTACTTGGGAAGATCTAGCCTCCGACCCACCTCCTTGGGTCGCCCCTTTCTCTCCACCTAAGCTTCCTCCCCGTTCTCCCCTTGAAGCCCCACCCCCACCTTCCGCTCCACTTATCCCGATACCCGCACCCCCTCCTCAAACCTCTAGGCTTTACCCTATTCTAGATAAACCCAAAAACGTGACTCCAGCAGGGACAAAACCCAAGAAGGTCTTACCACCAGAGGATTCAACTCTTATAGACCTGAAGAACCCCCACCTTACCATCCCCAACCTCTACCAGCTCCAGATCCCATTCAGGTTTCCTCAGAAGAAGAAGAACAAGAGGGTCCAACTACCAATGCCCCTCCGGGCCTGGTGGGGAGACTTCGCGGGTGCCGAGAACCTACCGCCCCAGGGGATGCTTCAAGGGCCTTCCCCTTGCGGCAGACGGGAGGTCCTAACGGCCAATATCAGTACTGGCCTTTCTCTGCCTCTGATCTTTATAACTGGAAAACCCACAATCCCTCCTTTACCAATGACCCTGTAGCCCTAACTTCCCTGATTGAATCTATTCTAGTGACTCATCAACCAACGTGGGACGACTGTCAGCAGCTTTTGCAGACTCTTCTCACTTCAGAGGAGAGACAAAAAGTTCTCTTAGAGGCCCGTAAAAATGTGCCGGGAGATGATGGGCCCCCTACCCAACTCCCAAATTTGATCAATGAAGCTTTTCCCTTAATTCGACCGGATTGGGATTATAATACTGATGCAGGTAGGAACCACCTACGTCTCTATCGCCAGTTACTCATAGCGGGTCTCCATGGAGCAGGGCGACGGCCCACCAATTTGGCCCAGGTAAGACAAACCACCCAGGGTTCGGAGGAAACTCTGACCGCATTCCTAGAGAGACTAAAAGAAGCCTATCGGAGATACACTCCTTTCGACCCCGATAGTGAGGATCAGAAGGGAAACGTATCTATGGCTTTCATTTGGCAATCCGCTCCAGATATTAGGGCCAAGTTGCAAAGGTTAGACAACCTACAAGACTTTACTCTAGCAGACTTATTGAAGGAAGCAGAAAAGATTTTTAATAAGAGAGAAACCCCAGAGGAAAAGGAAGAAAGGATCAGAAAAATGCAGGAAGAAAGAGATCTTAAGTTTAGAGAAGAGTTAGATAAGAGAGAAAGAGAAAAAGATCGAAAATGTAATAAAGAATTAAGCAAGATATTGGCCACTGTAACCCAGGCAGGGCAACGAGGAGATAGAACAGGTAGGGAAAGGGAACGAGGCAGACCCCGTATAGACCGAGACCAATGTGCCTACTGCAAGGAGAAAGGACATTGGTTTAAAGACTGTCCAAAGAAACCCCCCAATCCCTGAAGAGGTACTAACCGGACCCCTCAGTTACTAGCCCTGGATGAAGATTAGGGGAGTCAGGGCCAGGAACTCCCCCCTGAGCCCCGGGTAACTTTGCAAGTAGGGGGGCAACCTGTAACCTTCCTAGTAGATACTGGAGCCCAACATTCGGTGCTAACACGAACGCCAGGACCCATGAGCCACAAAACGACGTGGGTCCAAGGCGCCACTGGAAGCAAGCCGTACCGATGGACCACCAAGAGAGAAGTACACCTTGCTACAGGTAGAGTTTCCCATTCGTTTCTACATGTGCCTGATTGTCCGTATCCACTACTAGGAAGAGACCTATTAACCAAGTTAAGAGCTCAAATCCACTTTAAAAATGGGGGTGCCTCCATTACGGGGCCAGATCAGGCCCCTTTACATGTATTAACTTTCAAATTAGAGGATGAATATAAACTTTTTAGCAAACCTCCTGCACTTGATAAGGACATAAACTATTGGCTTGAGTCCTACCCGGAGGCCTGGGCTGAAACCAGTGGAATGGGAATGGCTAAACAACAACCTCCAATAGTCATTTACCTAAAAACCACTGCTACTCCTGTAAATAATAAACAGTATCCTATGTCAAGAGAAGCTTACCAAGGCATCAGGCCGCATATCAAACGCCTCCTAGACCAAGGAATTCTAACCCCTTGCCGATCGCCCTGGAACACCCCATTGCTACCAGTAAAAAAGCCGGGAACAAATGATTATAGGCCTGTCCAGGACTTAAGAGAGGTAAACAAAAGGGTAGAGGACATCCACCCCACGGTGCCTAACCCCTACAATCTCCTCAGCACCTTGCCTCCTACCCATACTTGGTACACCATTCTAGATCTAAAAGATGCCTTTTTCTGTTTGAGACTGTGCCCTCAAAGCCAGGCCCTCTTTGCATTTGAATGGAAAGATCCCGACAAAGGGGTCTCCGGTCAACTGACCTGGACCAGACTGCCACAAGGGTTCAAGAATAGCCCGACGCTCTTCGATGAAGACTTACATCAGGACCTGGCCGATTTCCGCGTAAGACACCCCTCCTTAATTATGCTCCAATATGTAGATGACATCCTATTGGCTGCCACCACCGAGGAGGATTGCCTTACAGGTACGGAGGCATTACTGCGAACTTTGGGACAGTTGGGGTACAGGGCATCGGCTAAAAAGGCACAAATCTGTCAGACAAAAGTTACTTACCTTGGCTATGAACTTCATAATGGCCAACGATGGCTAACCACAGCCAGGAAAGAAACTATCTCGAGCATACCAACTCCCCAGAACCCTAAACAACTACGGGAATTTCTGGGCACAGCAGGTTTCTGCAGACTTTGGATTCCTGGGTTTGCCGAGATAGCGGCCCCCTTATACCTGCTAACCAAACAAAGTAACCCCTTTACCTGGACTGGGGAGCACCAATTGGCATTTGATCGTATCAAATTGGCCCTTCTGTCAGCCCCCGCCTTAGGCCTACCAGATGTTACCAAGCCTTTTGACTTGTTTGTGGATGAAAAACAGGGCTATGCTAAAGGAGTCCTAACCCAAAAACTGGGACCCTGGAGGCGTCCTATAGCCTATCTGTCCAAGAAATTGGATCCAGTGGCGTCAGGATGGCCACCATGTCTTCGAATGATAGCAGCAGTGGCTATTCTGATTAAGGATGCCACTAAACTGACTCTGGGACAGCCATTAACTTTGTTAACCCCTCATGCCATCGAGGCAATAATTTGCCAACCACCTGACCGCTGGGTGTCCAACGCCCGACTCACCCATTACCAGTCCTTGCTGCTGGACACGGACCGGATTCAGTTCGGCCCCATGGTCACACTGAACCCAGCAACCCTCCTGCCGCTTCCTGGAAAAGCAAATCCCCACAACTGCCAGCAGATTCTTGCAGAAACACAAGGAACCCGACCAGACCTCACGGACCAACCTATGAAAGATGCAGAACTGGTCTGGTATACCGACGGGAGCAGTTATTTGCTCAATGGGGAACGGCGAGCAGGAGCAGCCATCACCACCGAATCTGAGGTAATCTGGGCGAGTGCGTTGCCGGGTGGAACCTCAGCTCAGCGGGCAGAACAAATAGCTCTAACACAAGCCTTAAAGTTGGCTGAGGGAAAGAAGCTAAATGTGTATACGGACAGTAGATATGCCTTTGCCACTGCCCATATACACGGGGAAATTTACAGACGGCGAGGGCTACTAACTTCAGATGGAAAAGAAATCAAGAATAAGACTGAAATATTGGCCTTACTTAAAGCTCTATTTCTGCCTAAAAAGTTAAGTATCATGCATTGCCCTGGCCATCAAAGAGGAAATACTCCGGAGGCCAGGGGAAACAAATTGGCAGATGAGACAGCCAGAAAGGCAGCTCAGGGGCCTCAACTCTTGGTAATGACTTTATTGCCCCAACGGGAAAACCCACAACATGATGACTATGAGGGTAAATGGGTCTATGAGGACCAAGATCTGGATATCATACAGAAGCTAGATGCCTCTTACAACCCAGAGGACCATACCTGGGAATATCAGGGAAAAAAAATAATGCCCCTTAAAAATGCTAAAGAACTAGTAAAATCATTACACAAACTGACACATCTTGGGGCTAAAAAGATGAAAGATCTCTTGGACCGTGGAGAAGGTACTCTATATCTTCCAAATAGGGATCGACTCCTCCAGCGAGTTGCAGAAAATTGTCAGGCATGTGCCCAGGTAAATGCTGGTAAAGTTAAACTTGGGACAGGAGTCCGGGTTAAAGGACATAAACCCGGGACACATTGGGAAATAGACTTTACTGAAGTCAAACCTGGTATGTATGGATATAAATATCTTCTAGTCTTCGTTGATACTTTTTCCGGATGGGTAGAGGCGTTCCCCACCCGACACGAAACTGCCAAAACCGTTGCTAAGAAGCTAGTGGAAGAAATTTTTCCAAGGTATGGGGTACCCGGAACAATTGGGTCGGATAACGGGCCTGCCTTCGTCTCCCAGGTAAGTCAGGCGGTGGCCAATTCGCTGGGGATTAATTGGAAGTTACATTGTGCATATAGACCCCAAAGCTCAGGGCAAGTAGAAAGAATGAATAGAACAATCAAGGAGACTTTAACTAAATTAACGCTTGAAACTGGCACTAGAGACTGGGTACAACTCCTACCCTTAGCTTTATATCGGGCCAGAAATACTCCTGGCCCTCAGGGACTAACCCCATTTGAAATCCTATATGGTGCCCCACCACCTGCTGTTAACTTCTATGAAACTGAAATTTCTGCCTCCCTCACCCCATCTGTGCAGATTCATTTAGGCGCACTGCAATTGGTCCAGAACGAGGTCTGGAAGCCATTAGCAGCGGCATACAAAGAAGAACTCAAAACCCCCTCGGTGCCACATTCCTTCAAAATCGGGGACACCGTCTGGGTACGCAGACACCAGAACAAGAACCTTGAACCACGGTGGAAAGGACCCTACACCGTCCTGTTGAACACACCTACTGCAATCAAGGTGGACGGCATCGCAGCCTGGATTCACGCTTCTCATGTAAAGGCTGCACATCCACAAGACCCAGCAGTTACTCCCCGAGACTCAGGATGGAAATTGCAGCGTACTCAAAATCCGCTAAAGATAAGACTTACGCGCTGTTAACCGCCTTTGCTCTTTGCTTTGCTCCCCTTGTCTTAGGTAGTAACCCCCATGCTCCCATGAAGTTAACTTGGAAGGTATACTCTCAAACTGGGGAGATAATTTGGTCTATTACAGCGACCCATAACCCTGGCACCTGGTGGCCCACCTTAACCCCTGACTTTTGTCAATTGATCCCTACCCCTCCTCCTTACCCGCGAGGCCACCACCGGTTCCAAGATGAAAATCTAGCCAAGACTGATTTTTATGTCTGCCCCCGGGACGGTAGAGACAGATCCCAGGCATACAAATGTGGCGGCTATGAAGCATACTTCTGCTTCTCCTGGGGCTGCGAAACCACAGGAGATGCATACTGGAACCCCACCTCAAGCTGGGACCTGATAAAGGTGGCCAAGAATTTCACTACCTCCAGCCCAGATGGCCATACATGCCATAGGAAAAACTCACAATTTCAGGCGGGCCAGTCGCTGCCCCTTAAGATACAATTCACGGACAAAGGCAAGAAGACTATTGATCCCTGGCTTACCGGGAGAACATGGGGACTCAGATGGTATATGACTGGATACGATCCCGGTGTAACTTTCAAAATCAGACTATCCCAAACCCCAGCTATGATTAGCTCGATAGGACCTAATTCTGTACTAGAAGACCAAAAGATCCCCTCGCTGCCCAAACAGCCCCAAAGCTCACAGAGGGTTCCCACAAGTAAACCGCCTCTGTCTCCCAATGTCACTACAACTTATCTGAACTCTAGCTATTTCCCTGAGCCCACTCATCCTGGGACCGGAGACCGACTGTTAAAATTGATTCAAGGAGCATTCTATGCCCTCAATGCCACCGACCCAAATCGCACCCAAGATTGTTGGTTGTGTCTCACCTCCAGCCCACCCTATTATGAAGGGATAGCAATTATGTCCAACTGAAACAGTAGTACAAACCCTGACCCTAAGTGTGCATCTCTACCAAGCTATAAGCTTACCATCACCGAAGTGACAGGACAAGGGGTCTGTATGGGGAACGTACCCCCATCACACCAACATCTCTGTAATACTACCCTCCCAGTGACAGGCTCACAAAATAACTATTTGTGGGGTCCCCACGGAACTTACTGGGCCTGCAATACCGGACTGACCCCTTGTATTTCTACGGCAGTCCTCAATGCAACCACTGATTTTTGCGTGTTAATACAATTATGGCCTAAAATATCATATCTAGGGTCAGACTATGTCCTAGGACGCCTTGAGGGACGGAAACAATACCCCAGAGAGCCCATCAGCATGACCATAGCTCTACTACTAGGAATTGGAGGAATAGCAGCCAGAATAGGAACAGGAACTGCCGCGATAATGCAAGGTAACCAATTATTGCAACTACAGGCAGCAATGAATGAGGATTTAACTGCAATGGCCAAGTCTATCACAGCCCTAGAGAAATCTCTCTCCTCCCTCTCGGAAGTTGTGTTACAGAATAGGAGAGGATTAGATCTGTTGTTCCTCAGAGAAGGTGGTCTTTGTGTAGCTCTACAAGAACAATGTTGCTTTTATGCTGACCATGCAGGGGTAGTCTGGGAAACTATGGAAAAGGTCACTGAAAGGCTGGCCAAGAGACAGAAGGAATTTGAGGCTCAACAAGGATGGTTTGAACACTGGTTTAATAAATCCCCATGGTTAACTACTTTGCTATCTACCATAGCAGGACCTTTAGTTATTTTGCTGTTACTCCTGACATTCGGACCTTGTATACTTAATAGACTAGTGCAGTTCATGAAAGAAAGACTTTCTATAATCCAGACTATGGTTCTAACTCAACAATACCAGTTGCTTAAACAACAAACAGGGTCACAAACAAGCTTAATCCAAGAACCTGAGCAAGCAGGACAATGGATATAAGATTCTATCCATGATAAAGAAAAAGGGGGGAATGAGAGACCCCAGCCCAATAACTTTAGGCCCAGTTACAAAATCATCAGGGCTTGCTTTTGCACCTGCACAGGCGTCAGATGTGTTTTTTAGATAATCAGTTAAGTGTAACCGATTAGGAAAGAACAGGATGGTTGGGAAAGAACCGGCACGGTTGAGCAAACGGAAACATACAGTGAAAAACACGTGGTTTTTATGTGGTTTTTCCAGGAACATACAGTGAAAAACAACCTTGCCTTTTAGGTAACCTATATGCTAGGTTCAAAAAGACCAAGAAGAAACCTGCTCCTTTACCCTATAAAAGATCTGTGCCCCAAAGCCCGGGGTGCCAGTTCACCGAAGCTCCGGCTGAGGTCTTGCTGAGCACCCGCAGGCGCCTGTGTATCAATAAATCGCCTCTCGCTTTTGCAGCCAGTGTCTCGTGTGCTTTTCCTTGGACAGGGAGTCGGAGGGTCTTTCAC
>NW_026694147.1:675000-800886 GCF_021218885.2 Marmota monax | reverse complement strand
TTATTTCTATATTAATCCATTTTAAGATAATTCCATAGAAAAGACCAACTTTATAATTAATTTAAATTATATTGTGTTAATTTACTGCATATGAAACTAAACAGCATAAAGTCATAGCAGGACACCATGTTCTTAATATGTACATGTGGGGACTAGAATTTTAAATTTAGAAACTAGAATTTTAGAATTTAATCAAGGAGGTTATGATATATTGTTGTCTGGAATGTAGTATTTAGTGTTGTGTATTGTTAATAACTTTAAAAAATATTTTTATAAAGTTTTATTATGATATTAATATATACTAGACAATAAGTTATTATTAGGTGTGCAAAAAAAAAACAACCCAGAATTCTTGTTCTCAATTTTCCCTTAATTGATAAATAGAAATATACATCTTTATTTGTAAAGTGATGTGAAATTTTACTTTCTATAATTTTAAGAAGTATTTAATCCATGAATAGTATTAGAATGTATTTGAATACTTCCAAGCAATTATTAGAGAGTGTGAAAATAGTTAACATGATTTGTTCAAACTGGCAATTGCCTTACAATTTAAGTTTTTTTAACATGAAAACAAAGTTATACAACATAACTCTAATAGTTAGAAAATTCCACAAGTTTTTGGCATTAAGTATGGAGAGATTTAGGGTAATCTATAAGGCCTTTATAAAATAGAATATATTTTAAAAAATCAAAATGTTTCCCAAATTGAATATATTACAATTCAAGAAAGTAAGCTTTCTGACTTTCAGAGTGTTGAAACAGAAGCTGAATCAACTTCTGCTAGAGAATTATACAAGAAATGATTTGTATTTGGCTAGTGCTTAGACTGAATTATACTGAAAAAACCATTGTACATTATAAATTCTATAATTATGACAGATCTGCATGAAGGAATCACTACATGATTTATTATAATAAGCCTAAAACTGAATTATTAAATGTATGTCATTAAATTTATCATATCCTATAAGGAATGACAACAATGTACTTCAGTCTTGATAAGGGGAAATTAATAGTTTGCTCTTCCCTTCATTCCCTCTTTCCTTTCTTTCCTCTTCTCTCTTCTATAAGATAGGTAGACAACAAAATGCAGCACATCTTTTGGATGTGTCTGACATCATGGAAGCTTAAAGACCTTAAGTTATGTTGCCAGTGGATTGAAGAGCTTGTTTAGAGGTCCTAGCAAGGGAGTATGTTACTCCTACAGCATTGCCAGGAAAATGGTTCTTGACAGGGATGGTCCCATCTTTAGTAACATTTCAGCTTCGGGAGGAAACACTGAGGAAGGAAATTTACATTCTACAGCCATTCAGCTCAGCCTAAGAAACCCTGGCAAATCTACTGAGTGAAAGCTGTCTGTAGCCCGATTACCCTCAAATCCCAATAGCATTAATGAATAGCATCCCCCCTTCCTTATTTCAAAATACTTTGGAAAAGAAAATGCATGATTTACACAAAATAACATCTTGGAAAGAGCTTAATGAATCAAGAAAAACTTTTGAGAAGTATATAAAGATTTTGAGATGTGCCCAAGATAAGATTGGGCCCTCTGTTTTTCTGGAGTTTGTTGACCTGTTCGGGAGTACACTTCTAGGGTTGTTATCCATTAGAACTATTTTTCTTTTATTTTGTATTATTCAATAGACTGATAATGTCCTATATGCAGCAGTGTCTTAATGAACTCCATTGAATTATTTAAAACATTATCATTTGCCCTTAGCTAGTAAGCTCTCATTAAAAACTGCCAGTTTATTATGGACTTGACTAGACTGTTTTGACTAATTGTTTCTTGGTATTAAGTTTATAAACTATGAGAAGTTTTTTTTTTTATGTTAGAGTGCTAATATGATTCATCAAATCTTTTTGTTTGTCTTACTTTTGTTTTTTTTTATGTAAAACATAAGTAATGTTTTTAAAAGGGTATAATTTTATTTTCTTTATAAAACTACCATGTTTTCATTGCACAAAAAATACAATCCTGAAACTATAATTTGGAAAAGAATTTAAATTTATTACAGTTCTCCTTCACTTTAGTCTTTTGTCACTGAAGATATTTAGGTAATGGCAAATTTTCTAAATGCATCAATAGGAAGGAATTATGATGACCATCTGTGTTAGATTGTTTTTGCTATGACCAAAACACCTGATAAGAACAACTTAGAGGAGGCAAATTTTATTTTGGCTCTTTGTTTCAGAGGTTTTAATTCATGGTTGGCCTACTCCATTGCTTTGAGTTGGAGGTGAGACACAACATCATGGCAGAAGGGCATGGTGTGGGAAAGCTGGTCAGCTCAGGGTTGCTGGGAAGGTTGGAAGTGAAGAGAGGGAGAGAGAGACAGCCAAGGGAGGAGGAAAGTGGTGGAGGAGGAGGGAGGGGGAGGGGAGGGGAATGCAGGAGTATAAGACATAATCCTTAAGAACATGCCCTCAGTGACTCACCTCCTCCAGCCATGCTCCACTTGCCTACAGTTACCATCCAGTACAACTGTCTTTCTGAATTATTAATTCATCAAACAGATTAATGCACTGATTAGGATATAGCTCTCATTGTCTAATCATTTCACCTCTGATCATTTCTGCATTAATAAAGGAGCTTTGGTGAGACACTGCATATCTCAACCACAATACCACAATAATAAGTACATTTTTGTATTTAAAACAGCAGAGAATTAACACTTTATTATCTCTAACAGAAATATGTTAAACAAAACAGATAACAGTCATTAAAAAGCAGGTTTTGATATTTGTTGATTAGTAGCTGAGAAAGTGCTAACCAGCCCGTTACCTAGGTTTGTTTTACCACTGATAATGAAATCTATAATTCCAAGTTCATAGCCACAGAGAAATGAATTTCTAGAATTGAGATGCTGTATCTATACATAAGTGTATCTGCATGAAAATTATTGCTAAGAGATGTCTGACCTAAAGCAAATTTTTTGTGATAATTTTTCTCAATGTGATTCTGAGAATGCCGTAGACCATTATATTTATTTTATTTAAATATAATTTATTTATATTTATTTTTAAAAAGCCATTTTATTTAAAATGCCATTTTCTAAAATAGACCTAGACCAATTAAGCTTCCTTGAAAAGCAGGCATAATTATAATTTATATAGAAACAAAATGAACTAAAACTTTTCAGAAGCTAAAATATTATATTCTGCACATCTGTTGGAACCCAAAAGCTTGCAGGTGCTTCTATAGACAATGACATTTCCATCATTTTCCTGATAAGCACAGCTGAAATATCAAAGTTATAAACATTCTGTTTTTGTGTGCCAGCTGCTGTTTCCATGGGAAATAACCTAATTTTCAAAAGTTAGATAAGTGTACTTAACTTAAAATCATAAGGTTTTTGAATATTTTACAAAATATTAAAATATTTTGAATATTTTTAAAAATATAGTATTTATTTTTGGTATAACCTAGCAATAGCTATAAAAAGAGGGGAATTATTTAACCAGTCTGAAAAGAAAATCTGTTGTTTATCTAGATCATTTTTATTCTTAAAAAATCTAAGAAATTGGGGCCAGAGTTGTAGCTCAGTGATAGAGGGCTTGCCTAGCATGTGTTATGCAGTGGGTTTGATCCTCAGTACCACATAAAAATAAATAAATGCATTGTGTCCTAAGTAATTGCTGCATTTATATTAATGGTGTCTAACAATTTTATCTTCTCTTATCTTTCTCTAGCATTTACAACACACAGTGTGGTATATGCCAAGAAGTTATAGAATGACCTCTGATGCAAAAAGTCCTTAAAGATGGAGTGACCTTCATATTTTCTTGACACAGATAAATTTGTTATATACAATACAGTTTGTGAAAAAACTTTCTTCTTTCATACTTTTTATACATAAAATAATAGTAATATTTATAGCCAGATAAGATTAAAATATAATTGTATGATGCTCTTTTAATGTGGAAGAGCCAGAAAGACTAAAATCAAACACGCTTTAGACCCTAAGAAAACATCCCTGAGTTATATTGCTAGTGGATATACTGTGCCCTGTTATAAAAAAAATAATTTTTAGATATTGCTTTCATCTTTCAATTACTTGGGAGATTTTTTTTTAGTAGTGATCACAGTTATTTCAACAGTTTCCTCAAGTCGATATGGACTAACTTGAATTCTAAAAAATATACAATGGAGGACAGATTGTACCTTTGGAAATATCTACAAAGTCAACTTTTACTTATACCAAATATTAAATTTACACATATTCTTAGCTTATTTTGTTATAACTGAAGACATTTTTAACTTGAAATGGCACTAAAAGTATCCATATTATATTTCCGAAAGGGAATTTCTATAATTTCATTTTTCATTGTAAACTAAACAGAAGATACACTGACCTTGAATTAAACCAAAGTTTCTTACACCTATGCACACTGATATTTTTATACTATTAAAACAAAAGTTATACATAATACAAGAGAGTTATACTAGAGTTGATACACATAAGCATTTAAATTCCATTGGCTGATTTTTAGTGACTATGTTAAGAATACATTTTAATAATATGCTATTTAAAATAAGAAGTAAATATAAACTTCAGAAGTTTAGCAATGAGTTCTCTTATTATTCAGATTGGCAGTCATTCCATCTAATTGTGAAAGTTCCTGAAGATAATTCTTTTGTGGCAGTCTTGATTCTTTTCTTCAGTGCATTAGCAAGGTGAACTTGCTGTGACCAGTTGTCTGTCCTTTCCTACTTTGGATGTACCCCAGAGGGAGAAGGACTAGAATGTCAGCCAGATTCTATAATCTAAATGGGCTATTACTTTTAAAAATTAAGTTTTTTATAATAAATAAATGTCATGTTGTATCTATCTTTTTTGACCTTTCCTACATTTTATTTTTTGCTAAGATCTATTTCTTCTTTTTTCCATATATATAATCTCCACTTCAATTCTCAGAACAGTGATTTGGTACCTTCACTTAAAAAATATATTTTTACCCATCTCCAGTTAAATTTTATTTCCTATTACTGATTAGAACATTTGTAAATCATGAACTTAGTAGAAAATATAGAGGCTTTTAATTCCCATGCAATGTTACTATGAACTAACTCTCATGGATCAGTGAATATTACCTAGGTCAGTGCTATCACCTCTCTTCTGCTATCACTCTGCATCACCATAGAGTAAAACTAGATGTGCTAAAGTGCAGGTTCTGAGCAGCTAACTTCTGAAACATAACTAACTAGCTGCTTAGAGTTGATACACAAACCTAGTTTTATGCATGTCTATGATTATATGAGATCCTTTCACGATCAATATTTTCCAGTACTGTGTTCCTGCCTTTCTTTCTCAGGACTATGTGACAACTCCTTTTCTTCTTCACAGTGCTGCCTAGATGAATATTTTGCAGTAGGAAATTCAATAGATATTAACCAAAATGACACACATAAATTGTTATGCTGAGAATTATGACTAATAAAACATAATCTCTTTGTCTATGGTTTTGTATTAAAAATTTGTATGCCATCCTATTTACTGATCAAAATATCCTGTTGAGATTTCGTGACAGAGGTCAAAATGAGGGTTCCAGAATTTTAATAATTTTCTCTAAAATACACAAAAAGTGGGGAAATAATTTCTATGAAATCACATCTAATAGTTTTTCATTGCTAAAAAATATTTAATTTGCTTTCTATTTGTATGAAGTCAAATAAAAATGTAAATGTTGTTAGCAATCATAAGTAACAGAATGATCTATATTTTAGTAATCATCTAAATTCACTTTAGACTTACTGTTTACCTTAATTCTAAGTTAATGATTTATTCTGTCATCTACATAGTTCAAGAAATTGGAAATAGCTAAAAGGTTTGTATTTTAATATTAACAGCTAGAGAAAACCCAAGGAGTTTACCATAATAGTGCTTGAATATGAACTCAGGATTGTTTTGCAGATTGTGTATTACATTAGGAATTTTAATAAGTTAATTACTCTTACAAAAAGAAAGAAAATACTAAAAAATTAATCTCAATAAGTAGTTGTTGAATGGATTAGAAAAGTCTGCAGTTTTCAAATTATTATGTGAATTATACTTTGATGTTTGAAAGAATATGCTGTGCAATGAAAATACTGTATATATATATTCTTGTTCTATGTATACCTTGCACATGTACACTATCTTCTCGACCTGTGGGAAATGAAACAACAAATTATAGGATTAAAGGTATGATCTAGGAAACTAAACTCGAAAAATCATATTTTATTGACCAGAAAAGTACTAGTGGGCAGTCTCTTTCTAAACCAATTTAAATTCCTATGAAGTAATTCACTAATGTGATTGAAAAAGTGTCTTAAATTGTCATTCTGTACTTAGTGGTGGCAATACTAGCATCTAACTGAACGACCCAATTCTGTAGCATGCAGTTCAATTTTCATAATCAATTATGTTTTAATCATTAGAACATAAAATAAATTAATTTGGAAAACATAGGCAAAATAAATTAATTTGTAAATATATAAGCAAGAATAATTTTTCCACATATATTATATGCCTAATTTTTTACAAATAGTTGTATCCAACTACCATGGATATCTAATATCTGACAGAATTTGAGTGTCTTATTTGATATACAGAGTCTCACAGATATCAATTAAGACTACCAATTAACTTGGGGAATAAAAATATATAATGTAGAAAAAGTGACAGCAGGTATGAAAGTATTCAAGTCCATGGACTCTTTATCCAGTAAAACTAATCAAAAATCATTTTAAAAAGAAAGCAAATATAAAGCTATGGCAATAGTCTTAAGGATAAATAGAAAATGCAGAAATATTCAGGAAAAGCTGAGAATGTTTAGTACCCAGGCCCCTCAATTGCCTAAATTCATGGTGGGCTAGATACCATCCCCAGATCCAGGGAAGTTGAAATGAGCCCAGAATTAATACTGCTCAACTCAAAAACACATGTTTCCAGTCTGCCAATGATAGGTGTTTTTTTTTCCCTTATGTAAATTTGAGCTAGAAGAAACTCAATCACCTAAGTCCTAGCTACTTAAGGGCAAGGAGTAACACATTGGTCCTAAAGGGTCACTGTTCCCAATTTCATGAAAGTCTGGAATATCTTGTGATGCAATGGATAGTCTCCACCCAATTTGTTTTTGGTGTACTATTACATTTGGACAGAGAAAAAATATGATTAATAATTTGAAGCTGTGAGGAGGATCTCAATGAGTGCCTCACTCATGTGTGGCAAGTGCTTTAACACTGAATAACAGATGCAGCCCATTCAAGCAAATTTCTAAAGTTCTTCGCCTGAGGCTTCACCAAAGAGAGCCCTGAGGCAAAGAACTTCTTCACCTGAGGAGAGCAGAACAATAGCAGATAAAAAAAGCTCTGGACAGAGTTTTATTACAGGACCAACACTAGGACAGTGAATTTCTTCTATTGCTCATCCTGCTTGGATATCTATGTATCCAGCTAGGGTTCTCCTCTGAAAATCTTACCTTCCACAGTGATTTCTGAGTCACACAGTGACATTCATGAGTCTCTTCATGAAGCCCATTGATGGCCATTTCAGAGGGCTTGGAGCTGGTAAACCTCTTTGATGCAAATCCACCATGATCTACTCTGTGGTGGCTGAATTTCATGAGGAATACTTGAACAAATAAAAGTAATGAGTCTTCCACATCCACAAGGCAATCAGCTGTCCATTCACTAATTTGCAGGGATAAACACTGGGAAGATTTTCACTGGACATACACCTCCACTGTTGCATGCTTTTTTCTTCTTCCTAGGGCATGTTCTTTATCCTAGACAGATAAATCAACACCAAAATGGTAGCTTCCAGGAAAAGGAAACATTATTATACAGGAAAATAACAATGGAACAAATGCTTTCCCCTCCATATTCTCAGGCAATTAAAGACAAAGTCAGAAATCAAAAACACGTACACATACACACACACACACACACACACACACACACACACACCTGAAAAGGGCCTGTGTCCATGCACAGTGTCATCTGACTTGTATGTTAAACCACGTTCACATGTAATAGCCTTTATATGCTCAGCTCTAGTGTCCTTGGGCAAATTCATCAGAGTTTTCAGGACTCTGTCATGATCCTGTACCTTCATTGTCAGCAAAGCCCCCTCCTCAGTGCTTTAATTACATTTGGCCATCCATGGAGCAATAGATACCAAGAAAGTAGGATTATGTACTTGGTGAGGCCAAACAAGTGAGCAGACTGGGACTCTTTCTGCCTATGAGTTCCTAGCTACCTTTATTCTTAGTTCAGAGAATTCCATCACTAAGGAAGTGAGGTGAGGTCACTCAACTGAAGAAAGTGAGATGAGGTCACTTCCTTGGCAACCACTTTCTCCTACCAAGTGTTTTCAAGTGCCTTATGAGGAGGAGGCTGCACCCACCTTCCCATGACTTTTTTAAAAGTTGAAAGAGTCAGGAAAACATACCCAAGGTCAGGTATCCATACAGGCCTGGTTCTGTCCATCTTTCCTGGGTTGAGAAGACAGAGCTTGATTCAGAGTCATCCTCTCATTCTGGCCATGTTCTTTATCCTAGAAGATGTCCTCTTGGGGCCTACAGAGCTGCCTTCATATACCCTGGGGATCAGTCTGGCATCTACCTTGGAGCCTCTCAACAGGACCATAATCCCCTATACACCTCTACCACAACATCAACTCTATATATGCTCTTCTGTGAAATTCAACTGAGGTACTTGAATAAGCTTAGGGTTACCACGACATTTTTATTTGAGTGAGCAGTCATTGTAGAGGAAGAATATCAGAATGGGGAAACATGAATATTCAGAAGATAGAATCATTCAAACAGTGGAACCAACATAAAACTATGTATCATCTAAATCATAGAAGGACAATAAATCCAAAGAGTAAAGCTTACCTAATTATTAAAATCAAAGTTAGATCTTTATTATGATCTAGATGTCTGGCTATACATGGATTTCAACATTCTAAGAATTACATGTGTATATTATACTTGTATATGAAACTTACAATATGTAACTTATTAAAAGTCAGGTTGTCCTTATCACATAAGGTCTTTTTACTTGAGAAGTAAAATGAAAAATGATGAGTATTGGGGAATGAACTTAATATTTGGCACATGAAAAGCTAAATAAGTATAGATTAATATGACGTTAAAAATGCCATCATTTCTCTTTTTATTTTACTTCTCATGTAAAATAAATAAGTAAATGAGTTTGGAAGACAGATAGCCACCTAGGAAAACATCACTCTTGAATGCCCAAATGTAGCATAAAGAAATAGGATGTTGGTTGGAGCTTACAGAAATCTCAGAAAATCTTTCTATGTATTGGCTTAGTCATAAGTTGGAGAAGAATCTTGTTTGTCCTCAGCTTTCAAAAATCATAAAAGATATTTAAAATGTTTTTAAAAAATTTAATGGATGACAATTTGTTTAAACTCCAACTGTGGTTCACTTTTTGTATTGTTTCCTTTTTGTGGTAACATTACAAAAATAAGTGTAAGCTTTATAACTGTAGGTTTTCATAGCAATTTAATATTCCTTCCATAATTGCATTCATTATATCTATTAAATTGCATTTGAGAGTTATCAGAAGAGTTATATTTTATGGGGCTAGGTTTGTGACTCAGCAGTAGAGTGCTCGCCTAGCATGTGCAAGGTGCTGCATTCGAGCCTCAGCACCACATAAAAATATATCAAATAAAGTTATTGTGTCCAACTAAATTGAAAAAATATATTTTAACAAAGAAGTGTTATATTTTAGATATTTTGGTTAAGCTTTAGATACCTTATCAAAAGTATTTCACATTTTGATGGTGGTACTCTGTGTGAAATTAAAGCTGTTGTTATTTTAAGAATTTTCAAAATTAACTCTACTTTATAAATATCAAGACTACTCTGCATAATGTGCTATAAAATTGTATTTTGTTGAGATGCATTGAATTAGGGTGTATGCAAAAACTAGTTTACTAAAAATTAAATCTACACTTAGAATGTTTTCATGTTGTCTTAGAATTTGTAATCTTGATCAATGTTCTTATCAGATCTTAATATGAAATATTTTCTTAATCTTTAGAATATCCAGGAATTATATTAATGTGTTGGCTTTCAATTATTTTTATATTCAATTTAAATTCCATGTGACCTGTAACAATTTAACTCCTCTTAACATGTTTTATTGACTAATCAAATTATCTAATTAGTGATTAATACAATTTAGTTTTCTACCCTTGTTATCTCTATTAGCTTTACACATAAATGGTACTTTTCCATTGTATATACATGAAGTATAAATAAAACTCATATGAATGGAGATTATTAATTTTTAAACAAAATTGGGACTTCCTATATGTTCTGGGATTCTGTTTGCACAGTAATGTAAAAATCCTAAAATCCTGTTGGGGTGAATCTCTTTAAATAACAGATCTGTTAGACTTCACCTGTTAACTAATCAAACAAGTTTACTAGAATTACTTCTATAAGGAAAAATACCAGCTTCCAATGTTGTTATGTATTTCTTTAACTGGAGAAATCAGGTTAAAATATTTATAAGATTGATTTTAGGTCCTGGCATTTCCACACTAATACAGCAAGGCTGGCAATTATATGGCATTAGCTTGAATTATCACATAATATCCTTGGACTTTTGGGCAAGTATTCAGGTTAATTTTTGAACTACATATTGTAGAATAGTTTTTTAGTCTGGTAATCTCTTCAATTGATTCATACCTTAAATTAAAAGAACTACTGTTTTTTTAAGTAAAGCAGCTAGGATATTTTTAAAATTAGTCACATAATTATTTAACATAGGGACAAGGAATTATGTTACTGTCAGTTATTAGGTCACTTCCCTTTTACCTTTCCCTTGTCTAAGCTGGAAGGTACAGCAGTGTTGTGATGAAACATGACTTTTGATTATTTTCACCACTGTACAGTGTTCACAGCAGACATGTGATAATTTTCTGAAGGTAGTTTCTAAAAATCTGTGATGGTTTTCCATTATTATTTTTCTGCAGCATCAGTAGTTGAATCCTGTAATAGGACTGAAATATTGAAATACTCTAATTGAACAGAAATATTGAATTCTCCTGAAATCCTTGTTTGGCCACTTCATCATAATCTCACATTTCACTTGCAAGGCAGAAGCAAAGAGAGCTTAAATAAAATAAGAACATATTCTATTCACCAACCAAAAACCCAGAAGAGTAAGTTGAGAATTCTTTAAAAAATACTTAATTTTATAATTTTTGTATTCTAAAATTTTATTAATATCCTATATAAAACTAAATCTACAGGGAGGTAAATAAAATTGCCTTTTCCTAAGACATCATATACTTTACCTCAGGTGACACTATTATTTCTTCAATAGCTCTGTTTTTTACTGCTTACCCAATTTCATGAACTTATATGATGATGAGTTTGACACTTTTACTGATTTTCTCTAGTTCATATATTATCTGAATTGTGGCAGGATATATTTTCTTACTTTCATGCCTGTTATAATACATTTAAAAAGTAATTGGGGAGCAGAAGTAGATGTTGCAAAAATTCTCTTTGGTAATTTTTTTTCTTTTTAACTCAGAAAGATGCTACATTAGTCCTTTTAAAACATTAAATTATCTAAGGAAATCCTAACCTCTCTCTCTCCACTCTCCCTGTTTTCTCTCTCTCTCTCTCTCTCTCTCTCTCTCTCTCTCTCTCTCTCTCTCTCCTGAGACAGAGGTCAAAAATGATTATCACGTTACAGTGACAACTAAGTCCTGCTGAATTATTAAACAGCAACCAACAGACTTGTTCCACGAAGTCAGTGCCAGTCATTAGGGGCACCCAGTAATATGGTTTTAGTCAAGACCACTACAGCAAACACAAAGATAGATAGATCTTAATAAAGGGACTTTAGTAAAACAAAATCAAGGGGTTTTAGAGAAAGAAGCCATAAAAACAAAGGGAAAATAGTTACAGACAATGTATTTAAAACAAGTATTAGTAATAAAATTTTTTTTTGGTAAGTAACTTTTTAAAGGTACTTTGCTCAAAATAACCTAGTAATGTGTCAAAAGTTCAAGTAGTTAACATTTAGGTAATAAAATAGACTCTCATACTTAGGTACAGGGTAACTGAAGACAGTTTGCAGAAAAACACCTAAATTCTACTTTCCAAAAAAATCCAAGTGAGTTTTTAGTTGACTTAATCATATAACTTTATGAACAGAATCATTCTATTTTTCAATACAATTTAATGATTCATTATTTAAAATAATGTGTGTATGATGAATTTAAGCAAGAAAGAATCACATTTCCTGAGCTTCAAAAAATTACACTATGTCTCAAATTTTCTATTTATTGTCATTTTTAGCAATTATAAACTTTTGAATTATAATTCAAGTATGTCTGTATTTAAATATGTGAAATGTGCAAATATGTATATAGTATAACCTTATCACTGCATTAAACAATATAGGCATTTTATTATTTCATCTTTATGAATAGTAGAAAAAAGATATTCATTATTATATATATTCTAATTTCTTTATGATGAAATATGTGAATTATTATATTTAATCAAGGTAATAGTGTATTATTTTTCCAGACATCACAGATCTAGATGAAAGAAAACCAAAACAATTTAAATATTTTTCTTATGAGCATGTACTTCATATTGCTCTGGCTATTTTTAAGGTATTAAAATAAAATTATCCTGAATGGAATTAAATAGGCAGGGAGACACTAACAGAATGGACATAACTGCCCTAAGATATGCTGAAGTACACTAAGGTGGTACAAGAGGAAAAAAGTACAAGATACAAGAGGAAAAAATGAAAAAAAAAAAGAGAAAAAAATGTTCAGAGCACATAGGCTGATGTGATAAAGTCATCTCATCTGTGTGTGCCACTTGGTGTTTATGGATGTGAGGCTTCTACTCTCATATGCCAAGTTCACAGTTAAACATTTCCTTCTGAGCTACTGTTTTAAATGTATAAAACTTTTTTCTGTCTTTTGGAAATTCTTCAGTATTGATTAGGATGAATATCCCTTCAGTGTACATAACACAAGAAGGTTTCCTAAGGAAAGGAAAAAAAGGAATAAAAATTTCTAAAAATTGAGAAAGAGGTCTTTGAACGGATTTGGAATACTTTCTGTAAACGTACTATTTTATTTATTCTTGAAGTTTGGAAGAAAGTTTAAGTTCAGGGAAATTCCATTTATGAACAAAACAGTGTTTGTATGTCTGATTTAAGCAATAATTCAAATCCATGGCAACCCCATCAAATTATACGTTAAAATACTACGGTTTATTCCTATAACAAGAAAACAAAATAGAAGGGTTATACCTATTAATGAGATTCTTACAAAGGAAGAAGAATGTAGATGGAAAAGGGATAGAAAGAATAAAGGGTAGTTGGAACAATATCTACATATGTGAATAATTTATCATTTGTTTATTACTAGTGTTTTATTAGTGTCTTAGATGAATAATCATATTCATAGGAATTTGTTTTTCTTATGAATAGGAATTTTGCTTTCTTATCAATAGGAATTCATAGGAAAAGTTCCGCAATGTATTCACTAGAATTTCAGATATTCCTTAGTGGGTTTATGCTAAATAGTGTCATATCCATGTGAATTGAGAAACCATTTTTTACCTGAGAAAATATAATGAGGATAACAATACCCAGCAGGAAAAGAGCCCTTACCTGCATTTCTTCCAGCCACAACTCCTAACCTTCACATGTATTCAATACTTTAGCCCTATGAACCAATTTAGAGACCTCAAACACATACACTGTCATCCCATGCTTTAATCATGTTCTTGCCAGGTGACATTCTCATGCATAACCCTTTCCATAATTAACCATTAATGACAGTAAATGTACTAACATTTACAAATTCACATTGATTAACACTTTCTCCCTAAAATCCCTTTTGAGATTTTTCAAAATATATACCTTACTATATGCAAACCTTAGGGTTTGTATTGGCACATTTTTAGTAGTACTTCCTTATCTCCTCTTTACATTCTAATCACTTTATAATAGTTATCAAATCTCCTTAATGCTAATGCTGGTCTTTGGGAGTAGAATCTCTTATTCAGTTTCATAATCATCAATAGGGATAACACAATTTTGTAATTTTATGTATTTGATTACAAATTTTTAATACTGAATTTAGCCCAAGATTTCTCCAGTATCCTTACTTGGAAATGATACTTCTCCTTTTTAAGTACAACATTATCAATAAATTATATTTCACACTTTTAAAATTAAAGGATGCTTCAGGTAAAGGATGATAATTTTTTTAAACAGACACCAGTCCTCAGTGATTCCAATAAAATCACTGATATAATGTTTGTAGCATTATAAATAAACTAGCAAGAATTTAAGTGAAGAAATACCATTAGAGAAATTTTGAAGATTGTTCAGATGCACCAAGTACTGAAAGGACCTGAAAAATCTAAAAATCTAAATCTAGGACTAGCTAAATATATATGTGTGTGTGTATGTGTGTGTGTTTAAATCCATTATATTTTATAATTCAACTCCATGCTCTCTTCCTGGTCTAGAATGAGGACTAAAGCTTTATGCTTTGTACATGATCCTTTAGATCCTGTGAATTATAGAAAACCAGATAGATTTGAGGATAACTGTCCAAAATGTAAGCAAGGAAAAAAGTATAAAAATTTACACACAACAACAGACCATTTAAAGTTCATTACGTAGCCCAAACAAAGAGGTATGAAAGTATAAGAGTATCCATAAACAGAGTTTTCAATTACAATTTGGACCAATTCTTACTCAGAAAGAAATGGAAAACTGACATGACAGTCAATATCTGAATACTAAGACAATCAATAATGGAAGATAGGAGGATGCCCAGCAAGAGGAGAGGGGTAGGGCGGCCAAGGCCTTGCTCGAAGAGGCAGGAGCCTGAGGAGCTGTGGCCTAGTGAGCTTGGGGCCACCTTCCCAGGGTGGCCAGGAGCCCAGCCACCATGCATTCCCCTCTCCCTACCGCTCCCCACACCTGTCCTCCTGTTGTCTTCCTTCCCTTTGGCCTGCCTCCCACACCCTGTACAGGGCCATGGAGATCTGGCTGAGATCCTGGAGCTGCATAAAGACAAAGGTGGAGACCATGGAAACTACCGTGTTTAAGAGAACAAGGATGAAGGTGGCTACAGCAGCAGCCTTGACCACAATGGCGGGGCTGCCAGGGGCAAGCCACCACCATCACCAACAACAAGCCAGCCCGTGATCACGCTGCAGTCCCTGGTCACCGAGGACTTGACCCTGGTGCAGCAACACCAGATGGTAATTCTGGTGCAGATGCATGAGGTTGGCAGCATAACGACTACATAGAGGAGAGACACTCGTCACCTTGGCAGCATGAGCTGCCAGAAGAGTCACCTAGGCGGCAGGAACAGTGCACCTGCTGGCAGCCTGTACACCTGGCAACCAAAAGTGGAAGTAGAAGCAGGTGAAGATCAAGACCCTGGAGGGCCAGTGCAGGGGTCACTGTGTGACCTCAGGGCACATTTGATGGCTGCGGAAAATGCTTTTCACTGGACTTCAACTTGCTCACACATGTATGAATCCGTACAAAGATGGGCCCTATGGTTGCCCCTTCCATGGTTTCATAAGAAGTTTGCTCAGTCACCTAACCCTAAATCTCACGTTTTAGCATATGAGAAGGCCAATCACAACCAGTGAAAAGAAGAGAGAATACCTTCTCAACTGTGGGCAGCATCTTCCATGAGTGTAATTGGAATGAATATGCCTCTCCTTTGTATATTATTTCTAGTAAGAATTTTAATAATGAATCCTACACACATAACAGAATGGTTTTGATAATGTAAAAAAAATTAAAAGGAAAAATAAACTTTAAACAGTGTTTTTGTACAGTGTGGTTCCAGCAGGACAATTCATGAACTCTGCATCAGAAGACAGTTCTTTAAACAACAGTGCTAAAATGGGACTTCTTTTCACATTCTTCTAAACATGAAGCTCGGGTTTATAGCTCAGTTGGTAGAGCTCTTTCCTAGCACATGTGAGGCATTGGTTCAAACCTCAGCACCACATTAAAAAATAAAGTTATTGTGTTCCTCTACTATAAAAATATTTTTAAATAAAATAAATATGAATTTCACCTGTTGCTTACAATTTTTTAAAAATTGCACTTTACAAATGTGCATATTATACACTTTTGGAGGATATGCTTAGTAATGCTATATGTGATTTTTCTGGAGGTTGATAACTGCTCATTCTTTTTAAAGAAAATCTACCTCAAGCAAAGTTATGTGCATACTTCAAAGTATTCTCCTGTACCTAAATAGATAGATAGATAGATAGAAAAAAGTTGTATAGGTTTTAATTGCTATCTTAATTTTGGTTGTATTCTTTGATTTTAACACATTTTTGTATGATTGTGTTTTATAGATGTATTGAATCATGTAGTATCAAATATTAGATGTGATTTAATAGTTTTAATCTATTTAAACCCATCTTAGTCATTTTTCCCAACAGAATACTGCAAGATTCTGATGCTTAGTGTAATTTCTTTCTTTCCTGTTCAGTTACAGAAAGTGGTGCTCATTTGTACAATGTATTGTACCTTTTAACACCTGATTTATACATCCTATGTAACAGAAAAGGCAAAAATAAAATATCAATCCTAAAAAAGAGAATATGGCAGGAAAAAATAATGGAAAGTAGAGAAACTGTACAGAAATAAACATTAATTAAAAAACAGACATAAATAAAATGTGCCAAAACAATGTGAATTTCCATGTTAGAAAAGGTCACTAAATGTACCAGAGGATGAAAATAGAATAAAACAAAAGATAAATTTGTGCTCTTTTCATTAATATTCTATCTTTGGGATTTAAAATTATTTTCTAAAATATAGTAATATTCAAATTTTGATATATCCAAAATAAAATGTTCACAGATCAAAAGTATGACTTGTAATTGACTATAGCTTGGTATTTAGAGATACACTTAATATTTTCAATACTCTGAGGGATGAGCATAAAAAGTACATTTTTATTCCAATTAAATTTTAATGAGCATATATAAGAATGACACTTCCCCCAAGAGAAAGGAAGAATATATTTGAATTATGACCAATTACATAAATTTTTATTCATATCAATAAATTATTAATATCAATTGCCTTTATTTCTATTCAAATGAACATTATCATAATTTGTCTTTTTATTATCATAGAGAAAAAAAGAGAAATTCAGTATCATATCCTCCAACATTTCTTACATAATGCCTTCTTGAATCTCATTTACATGCTATGTTTTCAAAGTTGTTCAAAGCAGTAAGCTAAAATTTTTCTGTAAGCATATTCATTTTAAGAGTTAAGAGAATTTGAGATTACTAATTACTCTGTTTACATAAAAAATGAGCTTTTGCTCATTTGTATATACTTATTACAAACATTTTCAAAATTACAGAGCAATTGAATGAATTACTAAAACAGTAAGAAATTGCAAATTTAGTTTAAAATGACACAACTATGTCATTATACAGATTCCACAAAAATAGACATTATTGTTTGAAAAATAATTAACTCCTAGTTGTAAAAATGCATGTAGTTCTAAAATATAAGCTAACACACTATCTATTCAACTAAGCCAAATCACGTTTAAATTTCTGTTTACCTGCAACTCCAAATGTCTTAAATGATATATTTTTTCTTCATGCATGTCAAACATTCTGACCTAAACTGGAATCTTTGATGAACCTGTAACTCTATTAGTCTTTCCTTTTAACTAATTCTAAATTTATCCTATAATTTGCTCTCCAAACCATATCTATACTCTATATTGTAAATACAAATGTCATTTTGTCTTGTCATAACTTAAAATGCCTTAATTTTTTTTCAAGTTTCCAAAGATAATGTACAAAAGCCTTATAATCTTCATAAGATTCCTTAATACACTCCTGTCAACATACTCAAATTCACTTTTTATACTCTTTCCCCATGTTCTTTGTTTTAATCAAAACCTTCCTTTTAATAGAAAATATTTGAAGGTACCTTGATTTTCTAGTAATAAGTACTTTCTATTTAACATTCTGTCTTTTATATGTGCAATTGCTTCTGAAAACCAGCTAATTTGCATAATGCAGAGAACACAGATATGCCATTTAAAAAGATTAATATTCACACAGATTAACTAATATACTAACAAAAGCCGTGTTCAAAATATTAACAAGGTAAAGATACTTAATTTTGTTTGGTTAAATTTTTTTTTTAAAGATGAAGAATTAGACAGGAACATATGCAGGAACCAGGGCAAACTCACCATCCTGTTTGAAAATAGCATTTTGAATTATATTACTCACTTATCTGAGCAGTAAAAGTTTTCTTGTTTTATATTTCAGAAACATAATTATGTATTACTTACTTTAATTATTTTATGTGTGACTGACTATATTATTTACAGAAAAATATACTAAAATCAATATAATATTGCTTAATTAACTTTTGATATTTATTTATACAACCACAGGAAGCATGTGTGTACATTTGAGAATTTGTCTACTGTATTAAAGAACTATTTTCATTACATATCTGAGTTCAACAGTTCATCAAATATTTCAATACTGTTCCTGAATTGTCACCTAGGGGAAATAAAAGTACACTTATTAAGTTATCTGGCAATTAATATAAAACTTTTAGAGAAAATTTCATCCGGCAAAAAAATTGCTTTCTTATTGTTAACTGTACTCTGACCTATATTGTTATGCTTTACTTCCAATCATTTGCCTATTCGTAATTCTATCCTACTATTCCTTTTATACGTCTCCTTTCCAAATGCTTTCCTACACCTTACAAACAGAAGTGTATCCTATTTGTGTATCTACGTTGTGCTTAATTTTGCATTCCTAATGTTTTTCCAGTTATTTTCTTTTCAGATTATTTTCTGTTGATGACAGAGCAAGACAGGTTGTCTAGCACCTGGTCAAATTCTTCCTTTACACATAGTCCACTAGTTTATGGTTATCATACTTAGTTTTTAATCTAATTCTTCATGCATCAAAGTTTCCCACTGAACTTATTTTTAAATTATCTCTCTGGCATCTTCTTCTTCCTATCCCAAATTGCTGAAAGAAAGGGCTTAGTCAGAATTATGTCAATTAGAACACTAGGTGCCCAGAGCAAAGGAGATGGAGAAAGGTGAAGGAAAAGCAAATGGAAAGATAAAATATGATTTCAAGTGTATAAAAATGAAAAGCAAAATAAAATGAACCTATGAGCAACAGAGAGCTTGATAGTTCCTTTTTAATTGTTCTGTAGAAGTAGTTTATTTTAAACAATTTCTGAAAAACACAAAACTAAACCAAAACAAAGCAAAAGAAGCAAACTCACACAAGCTACACAACTGGCATTATTCTGTGCAGTTTATGAAATACCAAACTCAAGTTTAGAATTGTGTTTGTGTTAGCACCTTGCACAAAGTGACCCAAACAGTATATAGCATAATTGATGTTAGGATCAAGGTCTTAGTAGAGGGCTACCTAATATTCGTTAAATAGCACAGAAAAAATTTTCACACTAATTGCATTTGAATTCATATTCTCTATTTAAACTATGACACTGATGGTAGTGTGGAGATAAGATTACCTTCCTGATGCATTTGTCTTATCCATTCATTTATCTATTCTCTCACCTATGCATCTCACAATCAGGTAAAAAAAAATCCACTGGTTGCCTGCAAACAAACAAGTAAGTGTGGACAAAAATATAAGTTAATTCATGTGCTGGAATCTCAAAATGAGAGATTTCATTACTGGACAAATTATAGAAGAATAAACTTTACTCAATTTTCAATCCAGAAGATTCTTATGAATATGGCAGACATCAGGGAAAGAGGGTATCCATCTATCCATCTATCCCTTATCTTCTGTCTAATATTTGTCTATCAAAGTATATATGAATATTTTCCCAATAAGTAGAATTAGCATTATGAACTAAAAATAGACACTGGATATTTGTTCAATTAATCTAAAATTGTAATGCCCACTTCTTTTATTCATCTTCTTTTAACTAATACAATGATTTCTACTAATATTTTCTGTTTTTATTGTTTTGTTTGTTTTCCATTTGGAACTAACAAATTAAAATTAAATAGCAGGATAATAATGTTGAAGTAGTTTCCTTGTCAAGGAAATGTTCAAAGATAATAAATACAAGGAAGCTATGAAATGTTTGTAGATCAATTAATTTTGAAATCAAAGTTATGTTAGATTTAAATAAAAACAAAACTTTTCTCTATGGATATTTGATTTATCTGGCTAGTTAACCTTTTCTACTTTAAGATCCATAGACCTTTAATCAATTTTACTCCTGTTGTAATTTTAATTAATATCCATTTCTCATATACTTACTTTTTAATTTAAATCATTTGCTTAAAAACTATAATCTCTTTGAAAGTTGACAAAAATATTTAATTTATCTTTTGCAAGCCAGGAGCTGAGCATGTGGAATTCATTTAATAATACCACTTAATGAATGCCTTTCACTGTCAAAATTGATTTCTAATTATTGGAAAAACTAGAGATTAATCCATTGATAGCTTAATGGACTAGTGTGTGGTACCTGGAGGCATGTGGGATTTGGCTGGAGGAAGAAGTTCATTGGGGGTATGGTCTTAGACTATAACCATCCCTGGCCTCTTCCTTTCTCCCCACCCCTTCTCTCCTACTTTCATGAGCTGAGCAACTTTTATCCATTATATTCCTTCACCATGATGTTCTGCCTCAACTCAGACCCACAGCAATACAATTCACTGATCAGGAAATGAGGGCTCCAAAGCCATCAACCAAAACAAACTTTTCCTTCTCTAATTGTTCTTGTCAGGTACTTTGGTCATAGGTACAAAAAATAGACCAACAAATTTTGAATCTGAAGTTCTTGTTTCACTGAAGGATTATTCAAATACTACATATAAGTTTAATCAAGAGTTTCTGTTATTGTAAAATCCCTCTGCTTATGAAGGACATGTACCCTTGAGGAAAAGAAGAAGCTTATTATTTGAAGATAGTTTTAGTGAAAGAGAATAGTCATGTGAAAGCATTTTTAAAATATTTTTTAGTTATACATTGACACAGTATCTTTGTTTTTATTTTTACATGGTGCTGAGGATTGAACCCAGTGCCTCGCATGTGCAAGGCAAGCACTCTGCCACTGACCCAAAATCCTAGCCCATGAAAGCATTTTTTAAAGGAACAAAAATTTATTCCTCATTTTTTAAACATATGAATTATAGTATTTCCATATAATAAGCCAATTGGCATATAATTTAATGGTTGTTTGAATTCCCTAAGTTCAAGAGACTAACTGCCATTTAAAGACCAAAGCATTTGAAAAGAATATATACACATTTGAAAAACCATATGCTGATAATGAACATCTGCATTTCTCCATTTAATTCACATTGTTAAACCTTAAAAAGTTGCAAAGATATCATCATAATTAATTTATGAACTTGGTTAAGGGTTACATCTTGATTATTTTACTTCGATTTTCAATTATGTCCTCACAGTCTCTAAAATTTTCCCTTTGAAGTCATGTTAAATTTCTACATTATGATTAATAAGTTATTTAAATATATTTAGGGCAAAACCATAAATATATTGAAATTTTTGTGAATGATATTTTTATATAAATTAGCAGCTGTTTTGTGATTGCAATTTTGTAAACCATTCTCAGTATACCTATAATTTATCAAATCAATATACATGGACAATGATAAGTTTATTTTTTGGTTTGGGGAAGTACTATAATAATATTCCCCAACAATAAAAAAATGTGTAAGAAAATCACATATTTAGTGAAGTTCTATATACACCTTTTCTATAATACTTTTGTTCCCTTTAAAAATTTCAGATGGATTCAGTAGTTCTATACCCATAAGTCCTGGACAAAATGATACAACATTTGAATCGGAACATCATAGAGTGTTCTGTTTATTAACTTGTGTGTGGACTCATTTAATTTATACACTGTTGTTGAAACATACATGTGCATAACAACCAGACAGTTCATAAAAAGTTAAACATGGAGCCAAAAGAAGAATACCAAGATTCAAAGTGCTAATTTTTCCATTAGCATTTTCTAAAATAAACTATATACCCACTGATGTGGAGATTAAGAAAACAATTTGTGTACCATTGCACAGAATTATTAATATTGTTTAGATTTTCAATGCATCTTATCGGTAAAGGAAGATATATATTTAACAATATTGATCATATATTCAAAGCTAATATTTAGTGAAATGTTAAATACCAAACGGAAATGCTTCTGAATTTTCATAAGGTAAGAAATTTTTGAGAGAAAATACAAATTTTTAAATATTAACTTTCATTATGACAAAGTTGCTCTTATAAGTCAACCTTGTCTTCTACACATTCTACCATACTATTTTATCTTTGCCATATGTCACATGTTGAAATGCAAAGAATGTGAGTTTTTGTATTTGTTCCATACCTGAAGAAATCCATATATTGACTTTCACCTATTAATAATAAAAATATTTTTAAATGCTTACTAATTTATATATACCTATTGGGTATGGAACATATTCTTATATAAATCAAATTATTTTACTTGAGCTAATACGAAAATAGTCTTTTTATTATAAAACCCTGATGTTTATACTGATGGTTATAAAATACTGATTTTTCAGAGATCCCATCCTGCATTTAGTGGAGGACACTTTTGTCTGAAGTCGTGTTTCTTTCTTTTTTTTATCCCCATGTGAAAAGACATGATTTTATTAATCTTTTTCACTCCATATCGCATTCTTACATGCACAGTGCTTGGCACATACTTATGTATATAAAAAATCTGGTAGATTCACATATATTTCACCCCCAAATAGTTGATTGATCTTGCCTTTGTATCAGAATATATGTATTAAGTGTTGTTTGTTAGAAAAATACTAAGAAATTTTAAGAAAGAAACATAATAGAGAAAAAGTAACTAGTACATTAAGGGTAAGAGCAGGCTAGCAATGTAGTATTTAGCCTTGGGTAAGAGAAAAGATACAGAGGTATTATGAAGGGAAAAGTAATTTTTGAATCTGAGATAAAATTGAAAATTTGTATTATGAATATATTAGACCAACAATATCTCTATAACATATAAAATTTGTTATGCATGGAATAAAATATAAAACCACAAGTGATGACTTTGATGAGATGGTAAGACTCTGAGAAAATCTCTCATTGATTTCTGTTGTTATTTAAACTTTATTAGTAATCCATCGCTTTTAAATTCAGCCTCACACAAAGATTTAGAACATGGGGAAATATAATCAAGTTTTTTTGTTTTTCCAGAATATAACTTGAGTGTCTTATAGTCCAATTCCCAACAAAGTCCTTATTTCCTTCTGAAAAGTCATAAGCACAGTCCTCATCTTCATCATCATTCTGGTTTTTTGAGCTCCCACTAACTAGAATTACCCACTCAGCTCCACTTTGAGTTTTCTAAAGCTTTTTCAGCTTGCATCTCTAAACTATTAATTTTTTTTCCCCACAAACAAGCTCCAAAGATTTCTGAATCACATGGTCATGTTAATTATAGCAATGACCCCACTTCTCAGTACCAATTTCTGTTAGTCAACTTTTGTGTCACTGTGACTCAATTTCCCCAAAGGAACACATTTAAGGAGGAAAATTTTATTTGGGGATCATGGTTTCAGAGTTCTCAGATGGCCAACTTCATTGCTTTTAGCTCAAGGTGAAGCAGTACATTATGGGGAAAAGGCCCAGAAGAGAGAAGCTGCTCAGATCATGGTGGAGTCAGGAAACAGAGAAGGGGGAGAGGAGAGGAGAGGAGAGGAGAGGAGAGAGAGAGAGAGAGAGAGAGAGAGAGGGAAAGAGGTCAAGATAGAGAAGTTTTCAGAAAGAATCAGTGGACGTTTGATGAGTTCCTTTCTTTTAACAAATCACAATGCTAATATTTTATAGAATAATTTTCATGTATTTAAAATATTAATATTTGGGAAAGAAATAATATAAGGAGAACAACTTTTAGACTATGTAATTTTTTAATATGTTAGTTTCAAACTAGTTGTCAACTGCCTACCTAAATGGAACATAAGCAAAAACTAGAAATCAGAAATAATTGACAGTAGCTATAAGAATAAATGATGTGTGCCTCTCATGGGAATACCCAGATTGATGAATTTTCTAATTCTGCTGATTTTTCCTATTTCTTCCATGCTCACTTTTGGCTTGTGAGTAATAAATATTTTATTAGTTTGTCTTTTTGAAGGGAGAAATAACACAATATCTCTACCTATCTATTTACACAAAGAAATATTATTTAGAGAGAATCTGTTTTCAGGTACAAAAAAGCAATTAGGTAGGTGGAATAAGGTCTAGTGTTCTACAGTGTAGTAGGGTCAATGTGGTTACCATTATTTTTCAGCTCTGGAGATTGAACTCTGGACGTTGCTCATACTAGTTAAGCATTCTAACACTGAGCAACATCCACAGCCCTGGTTGACAACAATTCATTATATTTCAAAATAGTTGGGAAAAAAGAAGTTTTAATGTTCCAAATACATAAAATATTAAATATTTGAGGTTATGGGTATGGTAATTATCCTAATTTGATTATTGCATATTATATACATGTATTGAAATATCGCAGTATTGCACTCCATAAATATGCATGATTATTACATATAAATTACAAAAAACTAATATATTTTCATATTAAAAGATACTGAAAGACACTAAAAAGAATATTTTTAAGTAACAGCATAGGTTGATAACATGACATAATGTAGAGTTTTATTAAAAAAAATCAATGTTTTACTTTTTAATTGCTTTCAAGGCTATTTCTAGGTGACACTTTTTGTTCACTAAAGGCAAGCTATGTTCTTATTTCCAATGCTGTGAAAGTACATTAATATAAGAACCTTATTACTGTATAATGACATCCCCTTTGAACAATAAATTACCCACACAAAGGAGGATATATAACTAATCTTATTTCTAC
This sequence comes from Marmota monax, assembly GCF_021218885.2. NCBI lineage: Eukaryota > Metazoa > Chordata > Mammalia > Rodentia > Sciuridae > Marmota > Marmota monax. Next base: position 775,877 of record NW_026694147.1, on the reverse strand, counting down.
TTAGAAATGCAAATTTCTTAATAATGACACTCATTAAGATGTTCATGAGGCAGTCATTGAAAACCATTTACCACAATGAAATTAATCATAGTAAAAGTGAATGTCCCAATATAAAACATTATTATTTTTTAGATTTATATGGCCATGAAAATCAGCATGGTACATGAATTAATTATTGACACTTAGACTGAGACAGCTATAGTGTGTGTACCAGTTCTTGGAACTCATATGGTTTCAGTAAATTCAGTTAAGTTTTCAGTGCTTCAGCCTCCCTTTTTATATAATGGTGATGTTATTCACCATGGTGACAAGACTAAAGGAAATACTGCAAATGACCATGGTTTGGAAATAATTAACTATTACATAAATGACATTTGTTGATTTTGCTTAAGAATTTAGACTATAGTGGACAGGGTAAAAACTTTGAAATACCTTCCATTTCCATTAAGCATCTATAAGCATTTACATTTCATTTTATATTTTAAAACATATTTTCCCCAGTGCAATTTATTTCAAATGGCTGCCTTAGAACTGACTCTCATCTGTACCATGGAATATGTTATAGTACTCCTTCGGCATTTTGATAGCCTTCCTTCCTGGCCTATCTTCTCATATGGTCTACAAATCCCTTTCCCATTCTAATGTTCACATCTAGGCTCCTCAAGCAGCAGCTTTGCTTAGTTCCAGATCCAATGCAAGACAATCCTGTCCTGCTTTTGAGTATTTTTTACCTTATGTGTGACTTGCAAAGTAGTCTGCTATCTTCTATTTAGGTTTTCAAATATCAATGGGATAAGTGTGAACTTCTAGAAACTACTGGCTATAAATTTTCCTTCCAACCATTGGTTGTGATGATGGTGTACTTGGAGTGGATGTGGGTGGATGGAGGTGGCAAGATGCAACTGATGCCATTTCAGCACAGATCCCTTCAGTCCTTTGAACAACAAGAGCTGCTTCTTAATCTCTACTTTGTGTTGATTATAAGCCATGGGATAAGGTTTTAGTATTTGCAAATTTTCCACTATTCACATTCGGATTTATTGGTTCTGTCTCCTTTCAATAAATTCTGTATGTTATATGGGGTTTTCCATGTTTTTAATTTCACACAATCTATATTATCAAACATGAAGTGAAATTACTAAGGACAACAATATAATTATATTATATATTAAGTTCATTCTGCCTCTCTCTATCTTCAATTTAGTTGACATACTAAGTATATTTTTATATCATTAATTTATTTATTAGGGCTGCCATTTTATCTTTTTCTGCTGTGCAATCATTGGTTTTGATTAAGTTTCTTGCTTTATGATGGATTACTTGAATATTGGTTAGAATTCCATTTTAGTATTTTTGTACCATCTTTAAGTGTTTCTCTAGATGTAACTTTAATATTTCTTGTCCTTAACTTTATATTATATATGCATAATATTAAATTCAACTGGTATGACATTTTATCTCTTCAAATGAAGTGCAAAAATCTTACCTTCTTTTATGTACATTTACTTCCACTGTTAATAACATATTTTAATTAATATCTATATATTAATATGTCAGATGATATTGTTATTTTTGTTTCAATCATCAAATATAATTTAGAATGCTAATTAAGAGAAGGTGATGTAATGTGTTTACACATACATGTTTTCTATTGTTTGTTCCTAATGTTCTGAGATTGTTTCTGTCATTTCTTTTCTCATTTGATATCTGCTTTGAACCATTCATTTAGAATAGCTCTGTTGCTGACAATTTTATTACTGTTATAATTATTAGTTTTCATTCAACTAAATTGACTTGACATTTCTTTAGTTTCTGAGATATGTTTTATTTTAAATAGAATTCTGGGATGGTTATTCTTTTCTCTTACACCTTAAAAAATATACTTAAAGTTTCTTTTGACTTTTATGGTTTCTGATGGGAAACCTACTTGGCATTCTTAATGGTTTTCCCACATGCATGAGGTATCATTTTTATATTGCTACATTGAAATATTTTCTTTGTCTTTATTTTTTAGAAACTTGACTATGGTATGTTTTCTTGTGGATTTCTTTAAATTGATCCAGCTTGGAGTTCAACCAGCTTAGTGGGTTTGTGTCCTTTATCAATTTTGGAAGTTTTTACCTGCTATTCTTCTGAGTGCTTTCTTCTTTCTGAGTCTCTGCTGACATGTTTTTGAGATCTTTTGTTACAGACCTACAGGATCCTAAGGCTCTGTTCATTATTTTTAAAATCTACTTTCTCTTTATTTCTCAGATTTTTAAATTGTTATTATGTATTCCAATTTAGTGTTCTGTACACTCTGCTAGCTATATTTGATTTTACTTTATATTTTTTATCTTTTTTCCAAGGACAGTTTCTTTGTTGAATATCATATTTTCATGTGTTTTATATGTATACATAATTGCTTGCTGGAAATTTTTATAATGGCTAAATTTAAATCTTTTTCAGATAATTCTATCATCTTTTTTTAGTGTTGGTATGCGCATGTATTTTTTTCTGTTTTTAATTCAAGTGGATATTTTTCTGTTTGGGGGTGTTGCATATAACTTTAGCTTATTTTCTTTGGCCATTTTATAATGCGAGATGGCAGAGTTACCCCCACTGACACAATGGAAGAACTGTCTTTATTATTCGCAGACACACTTGTGAGTTCCAGTTTGCCAACAGAGTTCTCCTGATCTCTCTCCTTGGTCAGGAGATGGAGAATACTTCATCCCTTCCCACTATGTGTTTTTCAGGAATGGGATGATGATTGTGTTGGACATGACCTTTCATGGCAGTGGTAACACTCCTGACTGTTTCTTAGGCCTCCTCTGACCTCACTCAACAGAAAATTATGACTGTTATCTCATTGTTCTTAATGAAGTAGAAGCCATGACACTGTGAGAAGGATGGACCTGGCTTTAGGACAATGAACTGCTGGCTCTTTCCATGGCTATTCCTGCCATAACCCTGTCAGGATTGTAGGACATCTTGTCAAGTCTGGTAAGTATAGAAGTCCAGAGCCCCACTCACCCTTTCCTGACATTGGGGGGGGGGATGAGACAACAGCTTGGTTTTACTCTCTTTGTTTTGCTGGGGAATTATCTGGAAAATTTTGATCTGCTAGACTGAGCTTTTCCTGCTCTTTTGCATAAAGATTATGTAATTTAATCAGGGCTATTTTTTGTACCAACTGTTTTTTTCCAGAACACTAACTTTTTCAGCTCCATGTACAGCACACAAAGCAAAAATAAAACTTACTGAACATACCATTGAGTGTTTTATTGGTTTCTGAAAAGGCTTATCTGCCTCATTTTCCTCCATCTTTCAGAGTCTTCTAACAATATCTTATATATAAAGCCCAGGAATATATAAGAAGAATAAGGAAATTCACATTTACTTCATTTTTTTTTGGAATCAGACATCTGCTTGAGTCATTTAAATATATAAAAATTAATATAAAATTTAATAAATGTGACAACATATTTTATCAAACCCAAAGCAGTGAAATTGATTGCCTTCTCTACATCTCAGGAGCATGTAATAACAGAGAGCTTCAAAAAATAGTAAAGATTATTTTTCCCTATAACTATCCCAATTTAACATTTAAGATTAAGAGCATTACAGATGACTGTGGACTTCTGGTAAAGCCAGTTATCAATACACAGATTCCAATGCAACACAGGAAATTCCTTTTTCTATTTTGTCTTTTTGTTCTTCTCACATTCTTTTTTATATAATATGAATACCTGATTAATCAACACTTTAAGAAAGCTATTTATCTTGCAATCCTGGGTCCAGATAAGAAGGCATATAAAACTAACCTCTGCTGTCTCTTACTCTATAGAAAATGGGCATTCCCAGACAGAGGGATTTATGTTCTGTTGGTAAACTCCAGCCAAGCTGGTTTGTTTGGTCAAACTCTGGAAGCACAACACACAGGGTAATGCTGTTAGAGCAATGTTAGTTCTAGATAGCTGTTAGCTCTCCTTCTATGGTTTAATCAGTGTTGTTATGCAAACTAGCCTAATTTGCAAGTTGCCTAAAGTGAGCATGTTTAAGATTATTATAATAATAAATAAAAGTATGTCTGTTTGGACCACATAGCAAGTTACATGCTCAGTAAATTGTAGATATTACATATTAAAAACATTTTCAAGATTTTTAAGTTGGAACTTGATTGTGTGTATGGGTGTGTGTGGCTGTGGTAAATGAAGGACGTGATACTCTTTGAAACTCTTTAAAAATAGAAAATATAACAGATTAGAAAGTAACATCTCTCCATACTGAAAGATTATTTACATACATGGGTTAAATATTTTCCAATGTTAATCTTAAAGATTTAAGAGTAAAATAGTGTTACCAGAGACTGGAGAGAATAGGGGTGGGGGGGAAACTTAATTAAAGGGTTCTTAGTTAGAAGCAAGAGGTTCTGGTGTGTCATGGTATAATAGGGTGACTATAGATAAAATAACATACTGCATATTTCAAGAAACCCGGAAAAAGAAATTTTCAATGTTTCTACCAAAAAACTCACTTAAAAAGTGCACAATGTGGGGCTGGGGTTGTGGCTCAGTGGTAGAGCGCTCACCTAGCACATTTGAGACCCTGGGTTTGATCCTCAGCACCACATAAAAATAAATAAATAGAGATATTGTGTCCAACTAAAAAATAAATGTATATATTTTTTTAAAAAGAGTGCACAATGTATTGTATTGAAATATCACATAATATCCAATCAATATGCAGCAAATTTTTGTGTAAATTATATTTTTAAATGAAAGCCTAATTCATTTTGATGTAATATTTTTATGATTATATATTATTTATTTAATTATCACCTAAGTGTTCAACAAAGAGATAATCAGCTTTACTTTTAATTCTCATAATACTGTGAAGCAATTATTTACTTTACACTTTCAGATAAAAAGTGAGGCTCAATATAGGCTTCACAAAACCATGTTGAATAAATCAATTACTTACAAGAATCATGTAATTATAATATTGAGAAAATATACATCTAGATTTCTAATAATGCATACACATACACACTTATATACATGAAATACTGAGGTTGAGCAGAAACAAAGGACAAACCTACTCAGTTTACAAAGCTTTGATTTTTATGTTTTGAAGGAGTATATCAATCTTCTAACTATGAACTAGTGTTTTTTTGAAAAGCAACTGCTTTTCAAAAATTTAAATTTAAATTGTACATGTGATAAGCATAAAATGTACCAAAATTTCTTTATTAAATATTCAAGTACAGAAAGTCTTATCCAATAAAAAATAATAGTCCTTGTTTCCTCTACCATTTTGAGTGAAGATGAATTCATGTTTTAATGGCATTATTCCATGGCCTTATAATATAACCTCTTTTCAATGCATGCTCTTTCAACCGCCGATATAAACTTGAAAATTTAATAATTTGGTTTTGTTTCACTTAACCTTTAAATATGCTTTCTACCATTCATTTTATTTTTTCTCTCTCTTTCCCTACATTTTCCTCCTTTGTCTTTATTCTTTTCATCTAATCTTATCAATCTTCTCCTCTTGTTCTGCTTTTCCAAGCCCTCTTATTTTTTCAACAAATCCTACCCCAGGCACACACACCCTGGTTGGACCCTTCTCCTGTGAGGAGGGCTTAGTAAAAAGACATGTAGACAATCACCAATAGTATCCATCAGACACTGTTGAATGTACTTCATAACTAGGTCCCATAAGTTTCTCACTTAAATTTGCATGCAGACTATCACCTATTTGGTTTGAATACTTTGATGAAGCAAACTACCTTGTTATTTATTATTGGTCTATTCAAGTTTTTTATTTCTTTATAATTAATCTTGGTAGGGAGTAAGAACCCACTAATTTGTCCATTTATACTAATTATCAAATTTGGGGACATATGGTTGTTCATAATAATCTCTAGTATATCCTTTCTTTTCCTGTCATGTCAATAGTAATTATTTCTTCTAAAACGTCTCAATAACAATCCCCCAAAATAACTTAAAGATAGATAAAAGTTCTTTAAGAGTCTTTACCCAAAAGCAGACATGAAAATGGCCAACAGATACATGAAAAAAATGCTCAGTATCATTAACCATCAGATAAATGCAATTTAATAGCACAGTGGGAGATCAAATCATACTTGTTAAAATGGCTATTACAAAAGAAAGATGACAAATATTATCAAGGATGTGGAAAAAGGGAGCCACTTTATTCTGTTTGTTGGGATATAAATTAGTACAATCACTATGAAAAATTTTTGTTCCATTTTCCGTGCTGCATTATCAGTTCTATGGCTGAGGACAGACACATTTTTTGAGTTTTATTTTCACCAATGTCTTTATTAATTCAAAGAAATTGAGTGGTTATTTTTCATTATGTTTAATTTATTGATGTCAGATGACTTGTTGTCTTAAAATGTAATCAAAGAAAAATGAGTGAAGATTTACATTATATAATAAATGACAAAACCCTATAGAAAGCATATGATATTTTTTTAAATTCTTCTGTTTAATTTATACTGGTTTTCACGTGGTATCTACTGTCCCGACCCCTCACCGGCAAGGGAAAACACGACACAGGATTCTTCTTTCAGCAGTTTATTCAGGCCTTGTTTCATGTATCATCTTCTAGTGACCCCACGCCGAGCGCCCAAGCATAGCCTAATAAAGCTTACTCAAGTCCAATCCAAAGCTGCCACGCAGGGTTTTCTCATAGGGTGTTGAGGGACAGTGCGCCAACTTTCCCTAATAAGGAGTTGTTTACCAAGATCCACAACAGAGACGGGTGCCATCTTCTAATGGCGGCAACGGTCTACAAACACAGCTCACCACAGTTCCCCCTTATCTCTTAAAAAACAATGCAGGCGAAAGTAGAGGTCCTATCCCACTGTGCAAACATGGCTGCAATGTATGGCTCAGTCCTAAGGAGGCGCCTTCCCTAGATCTGACACCATATCAGCCGACGCCTTTTTTCGTGGGACGGGGCGTGGACGCCAAACCCATATGCAATAGGACATGCTTCCCTTGAGGTCCGGAGATCGGATCACTCAAGTGCAGTGCCTTGCCTCGCATCCTGCATCATGCTGATGGTGAAAAAGAAAGGGGATTTTACAAGTAGCCAGTCAGTGACTATGAGGTTGGAAGTGGCAACACCATCCCTCAGCCCCTGAAAAAACGAAGGGTCCAAAGCATAAAGTGCAGCACCAGCATGGAAGCCCGCTTGTGTGCAATGGCAACAAGGCCTGTAGAGTGCATGGGCCTTCCATAACTGGAAAGGCAGTAAGAGGAGGGCATGCCAATCCCAGTACAATGTCAAAGATGACTTGGGGTGCAATGGCCAAAACCCAGGAAATTATTGCTTAAGTTGCGCAAGCCAAACTTGTGGAGAAATACCATTCTCTAGGGCTGCAAAAGCCTGGACGATCATAGCCTTTTCTTGACTATGACGAGCTCTTAGGCAACAGAAAAGCCACAGACAAAGGACAACCCCAAAACAACACATCGCTCCAAAAATGCCTACTCCCACCCATTCCTTAAAGAAAGAAAAAGCAGAAGACAGCCAATTCGTAAATTGGCCCAATGTCACAGGGTCCACATGAGTGTTGTTCAACATGGCAATTTGTGTCAGTTGGGTCTGGATCAACTTCTCTGATTCCATGGACCAGTTTCCAGCCAGGTACTGTCCGATGATTTGAGAGGTATTTCTGGAATCATTAAATCTGAGAGATGTTATACATAGATGTGCACGATGATCAACACAACCCAAATGTACTAGGTCTGACAATTCCTCAATCTGAGCTTGGAGGAGATCCACCCTTTGATTAACGGCCAAAATTCCTGATAAAATATGTTGATTGATTTTACTTTGAGACTCTAAAATGCTGGAAGTTTGTTGGATGACCTGATTAACCGTGGCCGCAGTCTGCACTTGACTAGCCATGGCCACTCCAGCAGTGACCGCTGCAGCAGCAGATATTGCAACCGCTGTTACAATAGCTGCCATGATTCCAAAATCCCTACGGCTCCTGAGCACCTCAATAATAGGGAAGGAGTCCGGATCCGCAGTAACCGGAATCGGGACGAAGGTCGGGACCTTCATAACAACTGCCGTGCTCCAGGATCCATTCCAACACTCAGACAAGACACATGTACAATTAGAACAGTCAATCATTTCTGATTCTGTAGTATTGGTATCATTGATCAAAAGGAACAGAAACGGAGAATGAAGACAGACTGCTGCAGAGGGCAGTGTAGCATTGGACACCTGAGAATTGTATGAAATGTTTTTAAGTCTCCTACCATTAGCAGTGTCCTGTACAAAGCCAGACACATTAAACAGCCAACTCTGGACTCCTCTCAATTGAGCCAGAGCAGAGACATCGGCTGTGGCCCCCTTTTCATTGGAAATCAACCATTGAAACCAAGACCAGCCCGCTCCTATAGAGGAATTATTGTTGGAAGAATTATACAAGTACCTTTTGAGAGAGGGGGAAAGGGAAAAACCTTTAGTGACCTGATGTTTCTCCCAAGAGTGATCTTGACAAGGTGTAAATATAGGAGGGAAGCCATACTCAGGGGTGCAATAAGGAGAAGCCTTAAAATGAGTGGCATTAGAGGTCTCATTAGAAGGAGACAACGGAATTAACACCTGGGAAGTAATGGCCAAAGTGGTTATATTTAACTCAGATGTATTTGTCCGGACTCTTCTTGTCAGGCGTTCTGGAACCCACACCGGCTCCGTCCGGTCCCGGCCCCCGGCGGCGCTCCGCTTTCTCCGCAGCGTGAGCCCGCTCTGCAGCAGTGCAGGCAGGTCCTTCAGCCGCGGCCGCAGTGACGCCGGCGGCTGCTCGCGCTCCGGCTCACGGGCGCTGGGACTGCGGCGCAGAGCGCTGTCCGCCGTGGCCACCACCGCGGCCAGGGCCGGGTTCTCGCACGGCGGCTGCATCTTGACTGAGCCCACCGCCATTGTCATGCCCAGACTGCGGCCGCGGCCCCGGCAGCTTCTCTCAAAAACATCTGCAAAGTGCTCTGCTTTACCTTAAGTCCTTTTGAATGTAACAACCCATCTAGGGCCAACAAAATTGGGCTTGAAGAAGCAACGCCCATAATGTTTTTAGAGCTATAAAGAAAGTGAAAGTACAAAAATCCCCGCTCTCTTCCTTTTACAGGGGAGCATTCCGTTCTATGAATTCCCTGCTCTCTTCCTTTTACAGGGGAGCATCCTTTTTCCCACTCTCTCTCTATTTACAGAGAGAGCGCCCCGCTATTTGCTTGCGGATTCCCACTTTACCTGGGAACTTACCGGTGCACCACCCTGACTGCTGAAAGTTCTGGATCCTGGGTTTGAGGAATATAATTCCCCGTCCGGGCCACCAATTGTCGCGACCCCTCACCGGCAAGGGAAAACACGACGCAGGATTCTTCTTTCAGCAGTTTATTCAGGCCTTGTTTCATGTATCATCTTCTAGTGACCCCACGCCGAGTGCCCAAGCATAGCCTAATAAAGCTTACTCAAGTCCAATCCAAAGCTGCCACGCAGGGTTTTCTCATAGGGTTTTGAGGGACAGCGCGCCAACTTTCCCTAATAAGGAGTTGTTTACCAAGATCCACAATGGAGACCGACACCATCTTCTAATGGCGGCAACGGTCTACAAACATGGCTCACCACAATCTACATTGATATTGAACCTATTTTTCTACACTTATCTTGGTTAATCAATGATTTAATCTATTTCCACTGAACACTACCAACAGTCAGCCTAGCTACTTGATATATGTAGAAATTTCTGCTTGGATTGCAAGATAACTATCTACAGGAGTGTCATATATCTTCCTATCAATTTTGTAGACCAAAGGGAGTATATACCTAAGGGTACTTTAATTTGTTGTGTTCTTTTTGGTGTCTTTTAAGCAGATTTGGGTGACTTGTGTCTTGTCATTTGTGTAATTCAGAATTTCTGAAGGAGGGAGAATTAGATACTCATTTTAACCCTGTATACATTGTCTCAATTTTTTGATTCATTTTTCTATTCTTCTGGCTCACACAAGTTCCTACTTAGGCCAGGTCATAGAGCCAACAAATCTTCAATAGAATGTAAAGTGTTGGCAAAATTAAAAAAAAAAAAAAATTAAAAACCCTCAAATTTTAAATGTTACATGAACACTTTCATGGGCCTTTTTTACTCTGCTTTATTCAATTAAAGGAGAAGTTACTTGGGTATGCATTACTGATTTTATGATTATCTATTTGTTTTTAGTTACAACATATTTAATGTTTACTTCTTTTAGTGAGAAATATACTGTTTCCATCATTTTTGTTTGACAATGAAATCAGTAAGTAGTCTTTATTTTCATTCATTTATAAATAAGTGGAAGTTCCCTCTTCCCAGAATATGGTATTCCATTTCCCACATGCTAATCACTGAAAGAAAGATTTGTACTTCTGAAAAGTGAAGGGTGGACTACCCACTGATCCTGGTGTACTACTTACTATGTCCAAGATGGGGAGCCATTTTCAAATTGCATCATCCTTAATTGAGTATTTGATTACAATATATGTCTTTGATAAGTGGCAGTAGCCTAGGCAGAGTAACACCAGGGATCATGGGTAAGGAAAGGAAAAAAAAAATCTCTGGGCAGAGTGATGAGTCTCAATTCCTCCATCTTCCCAGTATATGTTCAGTGATGTAAGATTTCTCCAAAAAAGCCAGAAATCTCAGAGTCCAGACTATTTTAGGAGCACCTGTTGGCAAAGGTTCTTGGATCTGGTACTTGAATGGTAGGTGACAGAAGAATAATTGCTAAGGTGAAGATAATTTGCCTGTCATTGAGAGTATTCTAGGAAAAACTATACTAGTTATTACATGGAAGCAGAGCAGCTTTGGTAGAGCTACCTGGCAAGGCCTGTTGGTGATGGTCAGGAAGCAGGTTTCAAAATTAATTGCCCAATTTGTTGTTATTGGTGCTAGTCTAAGTACAAATGCTTAAGACTGAAGAAACACAGAATCTTCAGTAAGATTTACAAACACCATCTGACTTTTTGAGTTCAAATTCTGCCTGCAGAACTTAGTTTCTGAAACTCAGGTAAGTGACAATCTTTGTTTGCTTCTATTTTCCCATCTGTAAAATGGTCTAAATGTTTTTAACCTATCTAACATGATTGTTGGAATAGTTAAATAATTTGTTGAAATAAAATGCTTAAAATAGAAATTTATACATCATAATTATTAAGTATTTATACTTATTATTAATATTTTGACTGAGATATAAGACTTCTTGGTTATAATCAATGGTGGAATGTGATTATCATTATTATCCAAAGTACATGTTGAAAACATGAATTGGTGTGAATATACTTTGTATACAACCAGAGATATGAAAAATTGTGCTGTATATGTTTAATAAGAATTGTAATGCAGTCCATTGTCATACATAAATAAAAAATAAAAATAAAGACTTCTTTACTGTTAAGTTTCATTGGTGAAGTGAATGATTCTCTCTACTTACTATGAGTGATAAATTCTTTCAATTAATATCATACACAAAGTGCATTTGAAATTATAAATCTTACTTAAGAGGATGGGTTGTTAAATGTGGCCTCTCTTGACACTGACATTCATTTATGGTAGGTTAGCTATGTCATTACATTCAATGTATTAGTGGGCACATATTGAGTTTGAAAAGCACATCTTATGACTGCTTTATTTTGACTAATTTATCTTTAATCTTACATAATACTAACTTTTTTCATATTCAGATTTAAGTTTGCTTTAGAGATTTCTTTTATTCATCTCCTCAGAATACTTTCTTTGAATAAAGGGAACTGTTCAAATATCAGCCAGGAAGTAAAATGAATTCTCTGAAATTACTCAACTTTAGAACAATTAGAGCTTGGTTAATCCATGTGTACAAAGACTCAATTAACTCAACAATTGAATTATACATTCCAAACTCAATCTAAATTACTAAAATATATTTTAAAAAGTGGGTTTGTTTCAAACTATTTATGCTAGTTCAAGTATTGTACTATCATTATTATTCACATTTAATTATGACATCTGTCAATTTTTATTATTATTCACATTTAATTATGACATGTCAATTTTAAGTATTGAACACATTTGCTATGCAGGATATTTCTCTGTCACCATGAAAGAGCCAAGTATGCAAAATATAATTTTAGTAGTTTCTCTCCAAGCAGACTGGCTTTCCAATGCCATCACACAGCTTTTATTACCCATCACATCTCTGTCACTAGCTCCAGGAAATATGCATGGTATAGTAGTTTCTCTAACTTTTGTTGAAGCTACAGAATGCAAAGACTCTCACCATGCCTTTAAGCTGATCAACACCATGACTGAGTTTGGGATAATTTCTTAATTAATGGAAGAAATAGATAAAATTAAATTATACTATGAATGATTTTTTACAAAGCCTTATTTTTAATGTTTTTGATATGGATTACAAAACTTTTCATGCATAACCCCAGCACTCAATTGTGGGGCTAGGGATATAGCAGTTAGTAGAGTGCTTGCCTCACTTGCACAAGGCCCTGGGTTCAATCCCAACCACTACAAAGAAAAAAAAAAGAAGAAAGAGAAGAACTCATTGTAAATACACTTATTATTTTATTGCTAATGTATTTTTTGTACTGTTTCCATAGCATGCCAGAGCTTGCTAACAAAGTGGTTTCTTAGATTAAAACAAACTGCAAGTGGAAATTTAGCTGTGGTGTGTTTATATTGCAGACTTTACTCAAGGGAGGTGTTATTGTAAACCTCTACAGGACATTAGAATTCAGAAGTTGGTGCACATTTCATAATCTCAAATTTTATTTTTATGCTGAATTTAAAAAGATACTTAAGGGATTTTTTTTTTACTTGGTATATCATACAGTGAACTATAAAATAAAAAAAATTAGCTATTTGTTTTATATCAAAACTTATTTTCAAAAGGCATCTGAAATTTTGCCAACAATTGAAAATCATACATGCTTAAAACTTTTTAAATGTTCCTTGGAATTTTACTGCAATTTATCAGGCAATTTATTTTTGAGGAGTAAGAAGATGAAATCTGCCTCTATTTTCCCTATGGTCAAAGAAGGTACACTCATACATTGCTGGTAGGACTACAAATTGGTGCAGCAAATATGGAAAGCAGTGTGGAGATTCCTTGGAAATCTGGGAATGGAATCACCATTTGACCCGGTTATCCCTATCTTCGGTCTATACCCAAAGGTCTTAAAATCAGCATACTACAGGAACACAGCCACATCAATGTTTATAGCAATACAATTCATGATAGCTAAACTGTGAAGCCAACCTAGATGCCCTTTTGTGGATGAATGGATTTAAAATGTGGCATATATACACAATGGAATTTTACTCACCAATAAAAGAGAATAAAATCATGGCATTTGTAGGAAAATAGATGGTACTGAAGAAGATAATGCTTAGTGAAGTTAGCCAATCCCCCTAAAAACAAATGTCAAATGTTTTTTCTGATATAAGGAGGCTGATTTATAGTGGGGTAGGGACGGGAGCATGTGAGGAATAGAGGAACTCTAGATAGGGCAGAGGGGTAGGAGAGAAAGGGAGGAGTATGGGGTTAGCAAGGATGGTGGAATGTGATAGACATCATTATTCAAAGTACATATATGAAGACACAAATTGGTGTCAACATACTTTATATACAACCAGAGATATGAAAAAATGTGCTATATATGTTTAATAAGAATTTTAATGCATTCCGGTGTCATGTATTTTTTAAAAAAATAATTGAAAAAGACTCTAACTAGAGTGTCCCATATAATTCACTGTACAGATACATATAGTTTCTGTGTACCTTATGCACTTATTTTGATATATAACATGTAGCATGATTGTGTAGATAATAAAGATGTGTGCCACAGAGTTACTAAAAATAACCCTGAAACATAAAAACTAACATAAACTCATGTGTATATATTAATATATTTGCTTGCCTATAATATGAACTTTTCAAAATTTGATTTTCTGAATCTAAGGTTTAAAATGGTATTATGTAAAAATTCAGTCAGGATTTATTCTCCAAAAAGTCTTACAAATAATTTTAGTAATTGTTTTAAACAATGGAAAGGAAAAAAAAAGTCATATGTAATAAATCTTTATTAGACAAAAATTTCAGTGAAATTGAATTATTCAAACTGCTATATTTGAGTTACAGTTTGTATTCTGAAAATTACCTTAAAATGTTAAATTGGATTTTTTTAACTGTTTTCATGGAAAACCTCATATCTAAATTCCAAATTATTTATTTTAGAACACATATGACATATATTTAGCACATACTCAGAACATTAAAATTACTTAATAATTTCTCTATATTATTGTTTAATCCCTATTATAACTAGGAATAGCTAAAATAATGCATATGATATGATGTATATAAAACAGTATCTGGTATTATGAAATGATCACCTTACAGCACTATAGTGCTATAATCCTATTAATTTAATGAAGAAAGTATGTTTCTTCTCAATATAATTGTATTTACTCATATTTTAGGATACTATTTCAGGGGGAAAGTTGTATGCTTAAGTACATTTAAAAAGATGAAACAAGTCACTTTCTTCATAAAAAACTACAGCAATGTGATTCATTTTGGTCATGTTACTGTCATCATCTGAGAAATGGGAGAAAAAAGATTAATTACCTATATGCCTCTATCTTCTTTCTTGGGTAGTAAATGTAGACATGAGATGTTAAAAAATCCCTAGCAATCATTATTAAAAAATCCAAGTGATTAAAGTTGTGGGAAGAATAAATTAATGGTATTTTACACAAAATTCCATAGCTATAAGTGGTGTTATCTGCTGAATAACCCTATATAAATCCTCAGAATAGCCATTGTTTTGTTTTACTTCCTGGTGTGGTCTTATGATGTGAGACATGAAAATACTTTGCAGTCTATAAAAACCCTGTTAATCTGACAAAACTTTCCCATGTTCCTGTGTGAATACACAATTAGTGAAACTTCACATCAAGTACAACCACAGGAATGGGATCCCAGTTAGAATATTATACTCCATGGATATATAATATGCCAAACTATACTTTAGCATATGGGCATCTAAAAAGAATAAATAAAAATTATATATAATATAAAATAATCCTGGTAATATGAACTTAAACTAGGAAGTCAATAGTAAGAAAATATGTGTGTATGTGTGTGCATGTGTGTATGTATATATATATATATATATATATATATATATATATATATATATATATGTATTTAGGAGGCATGCATACACATGATGTTTGTAAGTGTGCATATATATGTGTGTAACATATATATGTGTATGTATATATTTGTGTCTATACAAATAAGTACATACATATGTAAATTTTTTTCCTAGTCAAATTCATATTCAAGCTTTTTATTAAAGATTTTCAGTTAAGACAAAGGTTTTCTCAAAGCCAAAAACACATTAATTCACATAGAGTATATATTGTTCTGTGTGTAATTTTGGAATTGGTAAGAATTCTTTGAAAGATAGCCAAAAAAAAAAAAAAAAAACATAAACCCTACCTACAATGAAAAAAAAAAGATATATTTGGATTTGTTTCAATATAAAAGTAAAATATTCAACAAAATTAAAAATCCAAAATGCAAGAAAACAGTATAAGTACATTTAGAAGTCAGGTAGTAACTTCTTTTAATGAGGGAATGGATAAAATTCTGTCCAAGACAGTAATATCTAATTGTTTCAAAAATAAAGATATATATATTTTTGATCTTAAGGTCAAATATTTTTAATAATCAAATATTGAAAAGTGGGAGAATAGTGTAAAGACAATCTAAAACACTGTCTCATTTTCAGACAGTTAAATTCAACTGAAAATTTCAATTCCAGTTCTATAACATTACCCAGTTCAATGGGTGTACTTCAAATTTTCCTACTCTTAGCATGGATGTTTTAGAACTAAATATCCAGTTACTGTACACATATAGGCTGTGTATGTGTATTATTTATTTCTTTAAAACTATTTATTTTTTAGTTGTAGTTGGACACAATATCTTTATTTTATTTTTATGTGGTGCTAAGGATCGAACCCAAGGCCTTGCATGTGCTAGGTGAGCACTCTACCACTGAGCCACAATCTCAGCCAACATTTCTGTTTCTTTCTACTACCAAGGTACAATTATGTCTTTTAAAATTTGGTATGTATTTAAATTTCCATGTTGTATTTTATTTAACATATTCTGTGCTTTTAGAACAAACCATTTTTACAGAGGTCTTTAATTTAGAAGACACATTTATTTAAATACCACATTTTCCAGAATTCAAAAGCTACTTTAAAACATATAAATATATTTGTAATTACTCATACCAAAATAAGTAGAACCAATCAAAATTGTATGATATGAAGCATCCTTCCAGGAAATATCTATATTCAGATGATGCAGATTTGTTTTTCAAATGAAAATTAGAATTGATCTGATGCTTGTGGTTCAAGACATTCATATGGCACAAATATTTTTTATTTTAAATTGCTTCTATGAAAAATTTTTGGTATCTTTTTACTTTTGACTTCACACAAAAATATAATCCTGTCATATGAAGATGTATAATTAATCTCATAATATTGTCTTAAGTAGAATGTCATTTTAGATGATGATAAGGCACTGTTTCCTGGCTGCCTGGCTCCACTCTAAGATTAAGGCCTTCTAAGATTCCATTCTGCTCTTCATGACTAGTTTTATATTATTTTGAACATGTTATAGTTTGCTCATATAGTACTAACATGAGAATAATATTTAAAAAGTTGATCAATATATCTACATGGAGTGGATTCCATATAGTCATGGAGAAACCTTAGAGTACAAGCAACCAAGTTAAGCAGACCTAGTAACATGTGAGTAAAATTACTTTAATATAAGGACAAATAGTATATCATATGGTAGAGGTGATATAGCTACTGTCATCAGCAATATATTTTGAACTAGATATTTGAGGAGTGGAAAATACAGAATTACACAAAGGGAACAGATGCATGTAGGAATTTTGTGTTTTGGTTTTATAATATACTGGTTTTAAAATATACAGAATTATTTAACCAAGTTACAACACCAGTGAAATAGAAAGTAAATTAATAGTACTACTGAACACTGTTTTTGTTTTTCCAACATGTGTCTAAGCACATGTATTAATATTTTAATCCTATCATACTTATAGCAAGCCAACATGGGAGATGTTATTTCCATTCTTATTTCTCAGGTGAGGATGCTAAAACACAATGTGGTTACCACATTTTCCTGAGGTCTTAAAGCATCTAGAGAGCTCCAGGATTGAGCTCACTCAGGATGCCCCAGCACTGATGGTTTTACCCATGTTCTACCCAATCTTTCTAGTACATATGTTTACACACATTTACCCCTGATAAGACATCTATAAGGGGATCATACCTGGTATAACATTAAATATGATGCATAAGAGATGTCCAAGGTTAAAAACCCTTGGGATATTACATAGGAGGTGCTCAATATTTAAAAGCTATTATTTTTATTTTAAAAAGCTTCTAGTTAAATTTGTGAAATTGGTGAATCTAATTACCAAATAGTATTACTTGGATTACCTTATAAACAATAAAATTTAAATTACACACATAAGAGCGATGTGCAATGTATAGTGTGAATAATTAAAATTGGTGAAATTCAGACATTGGATATATTTTAATATTTAATGAAAAAGAGTAGATTTTTGTTCAAAAATAAAAACCAGAAATTTACTATAAGTTTTGTCCTCCTCAATTTATATTATATTCCTTTATTATATTCATTTATTTTTAAGTGGTGTTGAAGATTGAACCCAGTGCCTCACATATGCTAGGCACGCTCTCTTCGACTGAGCTAAAACCCCACCTCCATTCTCCTCAATTTAAACACAATATGTCACTTTTAAATTTTTAATATTTTTTTTAAGTTTTCCAATTAAACACGTAAAATATCTGTTCTTATCAGAGTTGGGTATCCTTTGCTCTTTGGTTTACTATTAAAACTGCTATTGTACACATTGTCATGTATTCCATGCTGGCCCTCAGAAGGATGTGTTTACTCTCTAAAATATAATGAAATATATCTTTTTTGTCCTTGTGGGTATATATACATTTACATGTATGTATATATTTCTGTGAAAGTGGGAAATCAATAGCATAAGAACAATGGAAAGGGATAAGAAAGGAGAAAGAGGATTTTTTAAAATTTCTGATCAAAGCCTAATTGACTTCATTCTGAATGAGTGTTAGTGAAGATAATGCATTGTTTGTTATTCTAATGGACTTTCATTTGTGTGCCCCCTAATATCCCTTCCACATTTCCATTGCCCATCTAATACCCATTTTGGCGGGGAGTGGTGTAGGTACTGAAAATTGAACCCAAGGTACTTAACACCAGTACCATATCCCAGCCCTGTTTATATTTTATTTTTAGACAAGGTGTCTCTAATTTACTGAGGGCCTTCCTAAGTTTCTGAAGCTGACATTGAACTCTCAATCCTCCTGCCTCAACCTCAGAGCCATTGGGATTACAGGTGTACTCAACCACGCCCAGTCTAATACCCATATTTTAATCACTAACAGGGATAACTGAGTAAAACTCAACATCTTTAGATGGTACTATAAAGAGCTAAATTTATACTATTTATAGATAAATTTTGTGCTTTAGGGCTGGGAAGTTTAAAACTGGCAGAAATAAAACATGTAACTTGAAAGTGAAGAAAAAATTTGTTTTTTTTTCACATGTAAATGACTGCATGTATGTTAATCTCTAGAGTGTTACTAGGTGTTCTGTATTTCTGTTTGTTTTGTCCTTTTCTGTATTTTTATGCAATTCTGAAGTTGGATCTGGAAAACTCTCAGAGGAAAAAAAAAGTCCTTTTTTTGCTGCTTTCTAAAGAGAAAGGAATACATGAAAAGTCTCCAGCCATTTATCTGTCATATTCACTGACTAAAACTCCAAAGAGGAACAACTAAGGTTGATTGCAAACAATCAGAATTTTTTTGTGCGCCCTCTAGTGGCAGATCTGGGGAAACGTTTCCTTTTTTTTTTTTTTTTAATTTTTTTTATTGGTTGTTCAAAACATTATAAAGCTCTTGACATATCATATTTCATACATTAGATTCAAGTTGGTTATGAACTCCCAATTTTACCCCAAATACAGATTGCAGAATCACATCGGTTACACATCCACATTTTTACATAATGCCCTATTAGTAACTGTTGTATTCTGCTACCTTTCCTATCCTCTACCATCCCCCCTCCCTCCCCTCCCATCTTCTCTCTCTACCCCATCCACTGTAATTCATATCTCTCCTTGTTTATTTTCCCATTCCCCTCACAACCTCTTATATGTAATTTTGTATAACAATGAGGGTCTCCCTCCATTACCATGCAATTTCCCTTTTCTCTCCCTTTCCATCCCACCTCATGTATCTGTTTAATGTTAATCTTTTCTTCCTGCTCTTCCTCCCTGCTCTGTTCTTAGTTGCTCTCATTATATCAAAGAAGACATTTGGTATTTGTTTTTGAGGGATTGGCTAGCTTCACTAAGCATAATCTGCTCTAGTGCCATCCATTTCCCTGCAAATTCTATGATTTTGTCATTTTTAGTGCTGCGTAATACTCCATGGTGTATAAATGCCACATTTTTTTTATCCATTCATCTATTGAAGGGCATCTGGGTTGGTTCCACAGTCTAGCAATTGTGAATTGTGCTGCTATGAACATCGATGTAGCAGTATCCCTGTAGTAGCCTCTTTTAAGGTCTTCAGGGAAAAGTCCAAGAAGGGCAATAGCTGGGTCAAATGGTGGTTCCATTCCCAGGAGTCTCCATACTGTTTTCCAGATTGGCCGCACCAGTTTGCAGTCCCACCAGCAATGTACAAGAGTACCCTTTTCCCCACATCCTCTCCAGCACTTGTTGTTGTTTGACTTCATAATGGCTGCCAATCTTACTGGAGTGAGATGGTATCTTAGGGTGGTTTTGATTTGCATTTCTCTGACTGCTAGAGATGGTGAGCATTTTTTCATGTACTTGTTGATTGATTGTATGTCCTCCTCTGAGAAGTGTCTGTTCAGGTCTTTGGCCCATTTGTTGATTGGGTTATTTGTTTTCTTATTGTTTAATTTTTTGAGTTCTTTGTATACTCTGGATATTAGGGCTCTATCTGAAGTGTGAGGAGTAAAAATTTGTTCCGATGATGTAGGCTCCCTATTTACCTCTTTTATTGTTTCTCTTGCTGAGAGAAAACTTTTCAGTTTAAGTAAGTCCCATTTGTGGATTTTTGTTATCAACTTTTGTGCTATGGGTGTCCTATTAAGGAATTTGGAGCCCGACCCTACAATATGTAGATCGGAGCCAACTTTTTCTTCTATCAGACGCAGAGTCTCTGATTTGATATCTAGCTCCTTGATCCACTTTGAGTTAACTTTTGTGCATGGCGAGAGGAGGGGATTCAGTTTCATTTTGTTGCATATGGATTTCCAGTTTTCCCAGCACCATTTGTTGAAGATGCTATCCTCCCTCCATTGCATGCTTTTAGCCCCTTTATCAAATATAAGATAGTTGTAGCTTTGTGGATTAGTCTCTGTGTCCTCTATTCTGTACCATTGGTCCACCCGCCTGTTTTGGTACCAGTACCATGCTGTTTTTGTTACTATTGCTCTGTAATATAGTTTGAAGTCTGGTATCGCTATACCGCCTGATTCACACTTCCTGCTTAGAATTGCTTTTGCTATTCTGGGTCTTTTATTTTTCCATATGAATTTCATGATTGCTTTATCCATTTCTACAAGAAATGCCGTTGGGATTTTGATTGGCATTGCATTAAACCTATAGAGAACTTTTGGTAATATCGCCATTTTGATGATGTTAGTTCTGCCTATCCATGAACAGGGTATATTTTTCCATCTTCTAAGATCTTCTTCTACTTCTCTTTTTAGGGTTTTGTAGTTTTCATTATATAAATCTTTCACCTCTTTTGTTAGGTTGATTCCGAAGTATTTTATTTTTTTTGAGGATATTGTGAATGGAGTGTTTTTCCTCATTTCCGTTTCAGAAGTTTTGTCGCTGATATACAGAAATGCCTTTTTTTATGTGTGTTGATTTTATATCCTGCCACTTTGCTGAATTCATTTATTAGTTCTAGTAGTTTTTTTTGTAGACCCTTTTGGGTCTTCTAGGTATAGAATCATGTCATCTGCAAATAGTGATAATTTAAGTTCTTCCTTTCCTACTTTTATGCCTTTAATTTCTTTCGTCTGTCTAATTGCTCTGGCCAGTGTTTCGAGAACTATATTGAATAGAAGTGGTGATAGAGGGCATCCCTGTCTTGTTCCAGATTTTAGGGGGAATGCCTTCAATTTTTCTCCATTGAGAATGATGCTAGCCTGAGGCTTAGCATAGATAGCTTTTACAATGTTGAGGTAAGTTCCTGTTATCCCTAGTTTTTCTAATGTTTTGAACATAAAGGGATGCTGTACTTTGTCAAATGCTTTTTCTGCGTCTATTGAGATGATCATATGGTTCTTATTTTTAAGTCTATTGATGTGGTGAATAACATTGATTGATTTCCGTATATTGAACCATCCTTGCATCCCAGGGATGAATCCTACTTGATCATGGTGCACAATTTTTTTGATGTGCCTTTGTATCCGATTCGCCAGAATTTTATATAGGATTTTTGCATCTATGTTCATCAGAGATATTGGTCTGTAGTTTTCTTTCTTTGAGGTGTCTTTGTCTGGTTTCGGAATCAGGGTGATGTTGGCCTCATAGAATGAATTTGGCAGAGCTCCTTCTTTTTCTATTTCCTGAAATAACTTGAAAAGTATTGGTATTAATTCTTCCTTAAAGGTTTTGTAAAACTCCGCTGTATACCCATCCGGTCCTGGGCTTTTCTTGGTTGGAAGTCTTTTGATTGCTTCTTCTATTTCATCTATTGTTATTGGTCTGTTTAAGTTGTGAGTATCCTCCTGACTCAGTCTGGGCAAATCATATGACTTAAGGAATTTATCAATGTCTTCACTATCTTCTATTTTATTGGAATATAGGTTTTCAAAATAATTTCTAATTGTCTTCTGTATTTCTGTAGTGTCTGTTGTGATATTGCCTTTTTCATCCCGTATGTTAGTGATTTGAGTTCTCTCTCTTCTTCTCTTCGTTAGCATGGCTAAGGGTCTGTCGATCTTATTTATTTTTTCAAAGAACCAACTTTTAGTTTTGTTAATTTTTTCAATAGTTTCTTTTGTTTCAATTTCATTGATTTCCGCTCTGATTTTAATTATTTCTTGCCTTCTGCTACATTTGCTGTTGTTTTGCTCTTCCTTTTCTAGGGCTTTGAGATGAAGTGTGAGCTCATTTATTTGTTGGTTTTTCCTTTTTTTGAGGAATGACCTCCAAGTGATGAATTTCCCTCTTAAAACTGCTTTCATTGTGTCCCATAGATTCCGATATGTTGTGTCTGTGTTTTCATTTATCTCTAAGAATTTTTTGATTTCTTCCTTTATGTCTTCTGTAACCCATTGATCATTCAGTAACATATTGTTCATTTTCCATGTGATGTAGGATTTTTCCTTCCGTCTTTTATCATTGATTTCCAGTTTCATTCCATTATGATCAGATAAAATGCATGGTATTATCTCCACCCCTGTATATTTACTGAGGGTTGCCCTATGGCATAATATATGGTCTATTTTTGAGGAGGATCCATGTGCTGCTGAGAAAAAAGTATATCCACTTGATGATGGTTGATATATTCTATATATGTCAGTTAAGTCTAGGTTGTTGATTGTGATATTGAGTTCTATAGTTTCTTTATTCAGCTTTTGTTTGGAGGATCTGTCCAATTGTGAGAGAGGTGTGTTGAAGTCACCCATAATTATTGTGTTGTGGTCTATTTGATTCTTGAACTTGAGGAGAATTTGTTTTATGAACGTCGCAGCACCATTATTTGGTGCATAAATATTGATAATTGTTATGTCTTGTTGGTGAATGGTTCCTTTTAACAGTATATAATGTCCTTCCTTATCCCTTTTGATTAATTTAGTCTTGAAGTCAATTTTATTCGATATGAGGATGGCCACCCCTGCTTGCTTACGAGGACCGTGTGCATGGTATATTTTTTCCCAACCTTTCACCTTCAGCCTGTGTATGTCTTTTCCAATCAGATGTGTCTCCTGGAGGCAGCATATTGTTGGATTTGTTTTTTTAATCCATGTTACCAGCCTATGTCGCTTTATTGGAGAGTTTAAGCCATTAAGGTTTAGAGTTACTATTGATATATGGTTTGTACTTCCAGCCATGTTTGATTATTTATCTTCTTTTTTTTTTAATTTAGTTTGTTTTTCCATGGTTAGCTTTCCCCCCGCCCTCTGTCTTTATAGAGGCACTTCCCACTGATGGTTTTGGTTATTGTTTTTCATTTCTTCCTCGTGTAGTGTTTTGCTCAAGATGCTTTGCAATGCTGGTTTTCTGGCTGCAAATTCTTTTAGCTTTTGTTTATCATGAAAGATTTTTATTTTGTTATCGTACCTGAAGCTTAATTTTGCTGGATACAGAATTCTTGGTTGGCATCCATTGTCTTTCAGTGTTTGAAATACGTTGTTCCAGGATCTTCTCGCTTTCAGCGTCTGTGATGAAAAATCCGTTGTTAACCTTATTGGTTTACCCCTGAATGTAATCTGCCTCCTTTCTCTTGTAGCTTTTAGTATTTTCTCTTTGTTCTGTATATTGGATATCTTCATAACAATGTGTCTTGGCGTTGGTCTACTGTGATTTTGTGTGCTCGGTGTCCTGTATGCATCTACAATTTGTATATCCGTTTCCTTTTTTATTTCTGGAAAGTTTTCTGTAATTATTTCTTTCAGCAGGTTACTCATTCCCTTGGTTTGAATCTCTGTACCTTCTTCTATCCCGATGACTCGTAGGTTTGGTTTCTTTATGTTATCCCATATCTCTTGGATGTTTTTCTCGTGGTTTTTAACCAGCCTTTCTGCGTTGGCTAGGCTCTTTTCAAGATGATATATTTTGTCTTCATTATCTGATGTTCTGGCTTCTACTTGCTCCACTCTGTTAGTGATACTCTCAATTGAGTTTTTAATTTGGTTTATCGTTTCCTTCATTTCTAGAATTATTGTTTGGTTTTTTTTTTTATAATCTCAATCTCCTGATAAAGATGCTTAACTTCTTCTTTTATCTGTCTATGTAATTCATTTTCAAAGTGTTCTTTCACTGTTTGGATTTGCTGTCTCGTATCTTCTTTAAGGTTCCATTCCATCTGTCTAAGGTATTCCTTGAGTTCTTTGTATGACCATTTTTCTGCTGACTCTAGGTCCTCCTGAATATTTAGGCTGTCCTTCATTGTTTGTACTCCTTTTCTTCCTTGCTTTTTTATGCTGCTCATGTTACTTCTTGTTCTGTTTGACTGCTGAGTTACTGTTTACTCTTATAGATTTATTTGATGCTTGAGAGGAAAGATATTAGAAGGGAAGGGAAGAAGTCACTAAAGAGAATGAGAGTAGGCAGGTAGAATTCAAGGAAGGGGGAATAAGAAAATTGAAAAGAAATGAAAAGACAAAAGAAACAAGAATAACAAAGATTAGATAATAAAGAAAGAAAGAAAAGACGAAAAAAAAATTTAACAAAAATAATAGTGATAATAAAAAATGAAAATTAAAATTAAAAAAATAATAATAAAATAAAAAAATAGAAACATTGAAAAAAAATTTAAAGAACAACAACAAATAAAAATTGAAAATGAAAGAAAAAGAAGAAAAAAAAAGAAAAAAAAGAAAAAGAAAAGAAAAAAAATGATAATAATAATAATAATAAATGCAGTCCTAGAGTTCTATTAACTTCTCTTCCAGTAGGTGGAGCTGTGCCCACTGGGCCAAGCTTCTCCTCTCAATAGATGGGAACCATTCACTGTGCAGCAGCTCTTTCTCCTAGACTGGGCGGGTCTCCAATCCTGAGTGTCTAGGGCCTTGTCTTGTGTTTCCTCAAGCCAGGCCGTGCTCACCTGTGGCGCTCACCACAATACTGGCTACACACCAGGTCTGCTGCTCCTGGGAGCCCTGTTTTCATGAACACCTGGGCTCACTCTCCCTGTTTGCCTCCCTCAGACCCTAAGTTTGTAGAGCTTGGGGCTGAGATCCCCCAGCGAATTTGCTTGCCCTCCTGTAGCCATGCCCCCGGTAGCTGGTGCAAGAGACCTCAGTTGTCAGCACTGGTGGGAGCGGTAGCCGGGAGTTCCGCGCCGCGAGTCCCGCGCCACTCCTGATTCCCTCGGTCTGGTTATTGCGTTCACAGGAGAGCTGGGAGTGGCCCTTAAGGTTTCCCCGCTGTGTGGAGAGAGATGGCTAGGGGATTACACACCTGTCGCGCTGGTTTCAATGCAGTTATCTCCTCTGCCCGTGACGCCATTTCTCTGCCATGGTGATATCCCATGCAAATGGTGACCGTTTGTTCCCTTTGCCGGATGACCAATGCAACGGGTGGGTCCTGACTGTCTCTCCCAATCCCCGTTTCAGTCCTGTGGCCACTGCCTATGAAGGCTCGGTTGGCTTTTACCTCTGTAAGTTCCTAAGGGCTGGCCAATTATTTCAGCGGGATCGTTAGTGCTGAGTCACACGAAGCAGGCGAACTGGAGCTTAATTGCCTCTGATTCGGGCTCTGTGTGTGTGTTCTGAGGGGCCCAGCCTGTACACCCCAGATCCACGTCAGCTCAGCATTGCCTAGTGATCCTGAGCAAACAGCATTTAGACAGTTTATGGCTCCCTATGCCCGCGCAGTTGAAGATGTCAGAGACTTGATCTCTCTGCGCCTGCCACCATGTTACATCTCCTCAGTAATATTCATGTTGCCCTTACCGCTTCCTGGTATAAGCAAGTTCTTGGGATTATACAAACTGCTGTTTCTGTTTCCAGTCCAGATTTCTAGAAATGAAACTCTGGGCCGCGCTGACGAGCGTCCGCGCTTGTCTGTGACCGTAGCAGAGCTGCCCTGGCGAGCGTCCGCGCTTGTCTGCGACCGTAGCAGAGCCGCCCTGGCCTCCGCAGCTCTTCAGCCCGGTGCCAGGCCCCAGGGGCCCAAGCGGCTGCCGCCGCGGCTCTCCGTCCCCCTCCTCTGGAGCACGGGTCCCCTGGCAGGGGGGTGCAGAACGACCCCAGAGCAGGCTCTGCCCAAAGGTGCAGCGGCGAACAGGACACAGAGACGCTCGAGGCTGCAGTCCAGCCTTCGGAGGACAGGGCTCGGCATGCAGCCCAGCTCCAACCTCTAGGTGCGGCTGCCGGACAGTGTATACAGAGCCATCAAGACAGCAAGCAGAAAGCAAATGGCGGCTCCCGCGGAGTGGATTTTCGGCACAGAAACCACAGCCCCGCCAGCAATCCCAATCCACAAACTCTCCCTGTATAAAAAATATTCAAAAAAAAAAAAGGCGGGGCGCGCTGAGCTTTCTTTGCCTTGGGTACTTACAATCCACTGCTGATTACACATTCAGCTTCTCTGCCTGGAGCGAAGCGAAAGAGGAAGCAGATGGGAGCAAAGCGCCCGCGGCTCTGAGCAGCCAAGCGTCTCTTTTTCGATTTCTTTGTTCTTCCTGCTCCTTGGCAAAGTGGTCCACTACAGATTAACAGTGAAAGGAGCTTTAACAGACTGTGTGAAATCTCTATTAAAGCCGCTGCTTTGAGCACCACGCTCAGCACTTCAGCAACCCCCGTACGCAGCCCCCCCCTTTTTTTTTATTGGTTGTTCAAAACATTACAAAGCTCTTGACATATCATATTTCATACATTTGATTAAAGTGGGTTTTGAACTCCCAATTTTACCCCAAATACAGATTGCAGAATCACGTCGGTTACACATCCACATTTTTCTCTGTACTGATTGGGGATTTCCATCCTGCAATTACTTGGAAATGATTTCTTCTTCATTTATTTCTATTATCTGCATGGGACAAAAAGCTTCCCCTCTGGCAGAAGGACTTTTAAGGCTCACCCATAATATCCTCCTGAGAAATTTTGTTTAATCTCCAATTGCAGATACTTTATACTCTGAAAGGCGAGGTCTTGGTTAAGGGTAACAAAACTGGTTTTAAATATCTGCATTTCAGATTCTGACTGGGTGGCCTGGTGCCTCACTTTGGGAAGTGGAAGCAGTTGGCATCTTTGTCTTGGGCTGTCTGTAGAAAGGAAGACTGAAAAGGTCCCATTCTAACAAAACAAAAAAAAAAGAATTTTTTTGTGGAACACGATTCAAATATATTCTATTCTGACTCGCTACTATTCAGAGTAGCAATTTTTATTTTTATTTTTTTTAGTTGTAGATGGACACAATATCTTTATTTTATGTATCTATGTGGTGCTGAGGATCAAACCCAGTGCCTCATGCGTGCGAGGCAAGAGCTTAACCACTAAGCTATAATCCCAACCCCAGAATAGCAAATTTAACTATGTAAATACTTAGCACATTTCTTAAGTATGTGTTAAGAAAGCACATACTTGTGATTATAACAAATCTCTCAGTAGGTGGTAGAGAGAAAAAGGTTATTTGGTCATTTGGTAATCAGGTAAAGCATCTTCAATGAGATATTATTTAATGGTACTTAATTGTACTAAGGGATCTGAAACAACCAATACACTAATTTTTCAATTCATATCCAAGTCATGATGTATTCCAGAAGACACAGTCTACTGATCAACACTGAATTTAGAGTTTGGAACATTGGGGAATTAGAACAGATGACTTATAACCAGTCAATAAATACAATAAAATTATTCAATTAGTTTCTTCCAGAATAATGGATTTTTTCTCTTTTATTGCTTTTAAAATCCCTTCCTTCTTTTCTCTACCAACACACAAATCATAATCACAAATAAATAGCCATAAGACATATCATAAAACAAAGAAGCTTTGGATGAACTTGTTGTAGTGACGAGAACCAAATTAAATTGACTAAAATTTTTTAACTACTGTTGTCTCCTTATTTGTTGAGAAACTGCAGAAATGCACATAATTAATGAGGTTTCTTTAATTGTGAAGCTTAGAAAGGAAAATGCATAACAATGTTAGAGATGGTTTACTCTGCATGCATCACAGGCAATATGATTTACAGATATCTAAATCATGCTCAAAAAAAGGAAAAGTGTAGTGGCTCTTTCAAATAATGCAATCATTTCCAGTTTTCTCCTCCTCATAGTAAATGAAAATGTAGTGAATTAAAACAATTCAGTAAGTAAAAGAAGCTTTTGCTTCTATGCTGCATCTAGTGCTTTTCTATACTATTCAGAGCATCTGTTAACCAGGGGGAATATATAAAATACTCTATATACAGATTAATCCATACTCTTAATCCAAATATTTGCTAATTTCTAAAATAAAACAGAGGTAGGTATACCTTAAATGCTCACAGAAAAGCTGAGTCATCTGGACTTTTGGATATTTCTTACACTATAAAGAACAGGATTGTACAGGAGTTATGTGCATGGAAAGTTAGCAGGTATATGCATATTGAAGTGAATTTAACTATATAAGTAAAGTGACACTATTGCCAATATAGTGTCATCCACAGTTGAGTCCATGAAACCTTCTCAGAACAATATCTTATCCTAAGCAATAACAATAACAACAAAATCAACCCTACCTATCTTCTGCTTTCATAGGTCACTACTTACAAAACATTATTTTGAGATATTTTAATCTTTTTTTCTCCACTATTATATGAGGTCTTTGACAGCACACTGTGTAATGTGTATCTTTGCTCTCACATCACCCTTTGCCCAATCAGAAAAAGTGGAAAAGAAGCAAGAGCTGGATTTGATTAAGAATGACTTATTTTTAAAACTAACATCACTATCATGTGACACTAAGTGGAAAGTAATTTTATAAAGCGACAATTCAATGTCAATGTTTTCTTCAATGATTTTAATGTGTAAAATTAATTTTAATTTGTAACAAAAGCAAGATTGGATTCATGTCTCAGAAATACTAATTCTTCAAATGTATTATGTTTAAAAACTGAGAATGCTTCACAATTAATATCTGTAACAATTGGAGTCAAATGAAAAAATATTAAGTTATTCTGAAAATGAGAAAATAACCCAATTTTTACATATTAACAAATTTCTGGGGCTGGGGTACCAGGATTGAACACAGGGGCACTTGACCACTGAGCCAAATACCAGCCCTATTTTGTATTTTATTTAGAGAGAAAGTCTCACTCATGATCTCCTCCCTCAGCCTCCTGAGCCACCAGGATTACATGCATGCACAACCACACCTGTCTTACGTATTAACTATGCTTGCTTTGAGATGTTCAACAAAGTTCCAAATGCCTGTAGACTCTACAGGTTTATAAATATTAGGTTGTGGCCAAAGTATTTCCCCCCATCAACACAGTAAGCAATCCAAGATGTTTTGGTTCTGCTCTTTCCCTCTCCTGTGGTATCCTTGTACATACTGGAAACTCCATGGGATCCCTAAAATCTCAAAGTCTGTTTTTTAATTCATTGTATGACCAGGTCACTCTACCTTCTGAGAACATTCAGTAGACACTACAGTTACTGGGCTAGTTAGGGATGCCAAGGAAAACATAAATATTTTTATGTTGGAAGAAAAGCAGAGTAAAATTCCAAAATTGAAATTAATGTTCAAAAGTCAACGAGGCATAAGATATGGTAATAGGTTTCACTCAGCCTTTTTAATGTGATATGTAATAATGTTAACATTTCATGTATCATTGGCATTTTGAAACTCAGTCAGTCCAAAAAAGAGGCCTATTTTTTTTATTTTAGGCCTCTTCTGTTCTTTAGTTGTGTATACTTGGATGTATCTGTTTTTCTTTATACATTGTAGTATAGAATTATGCATGTTTTTATCTTCCCTTCTATACCATCTTAGAAATTTTTGAGGATAGAAAACACTGGTTTTGAATGAAGGCTATTGCCCACAATAAAGTAATACTGCTTGAGTTAATTTCTATGTCACTACATTTTTTTGTCCCAAATTTATTATATATTATGAAATCTTTTCCTGGAATTGGATGTGGTGGCCCACAACTGTAATGCCTCGGGAGGTTGAGGCAGGAGAATCTTGAGTTCAAAGTCAGCCTCAGCATTTTCTTTATTTATATACTATTTCTTTAATTTATTTTTATTTTTTCCTATTATTTTACCAAAAACTTTGTAAAAAAAACCCAAAAAACAGTTGATAATATTTGCCTACAGCCTCTGTAAATGTTAAAAGTAAGCGGTATCTTGAGAGTAAATGCCCATGAGTCTTCTTTTCCAAATCCCTAATTCATGGATCCAACCATCAATAAATTCATTTCTAATTTATTTTGTCATCAGGGAGAACTATCTGTAGAATTATAATGCATATTTTTCTTTCATTAATATGAAGTCTTGCAGGGCTTGTGGAGAGAACCATAGGGCCCCCACCAGGTCTCATGGAGGTACTGCAGCTGCTGGCCAAAGGGAAGTGGTCCCTGGCTGCCAGAATTTTCAGAGCAGAAGGCTAAAAGATGCTGAACAGCCCCCCTCTCTGAGGGAGTGAGTAGGGTACTGCATGAGGATATGGAGGGTGGATTATCCTGGCCTTAGGTGGGGAGGGGTTGAGGGAGAGGAACAGATGAAGAGCTTACCTTTCCACCACTATTCCAGCGGGAGGCCTGCCAGTGATTCTTTGAGCTCCACCGCCTGACACTTGGCCCCTCACACTGGGACATGTCTAGTCTGTCTTTCATCTCCTTGCCTTGACTCCAATTAATGTCAGGCAGAGGGTGACACTGGGACAGGTGTGACAAGTGTCTGGCTTCCTGTTTGACAATTAGCAAGAGAAAAACTCTCCCTGTAAAGATATTCCATCTACATACCTCCTGGATGTCACCATGAGGACCTGTCATGGCCAGAACAGATGATGGCCCTAATGGACTCCATTCTTCACCTGCTGCCAGAGCTGCAATCCAGCCCCAATGCAATGAAGCCCTCCCTGACACTGTAGCTTGCCCATTCACTCCCTGCCCACAGAGCCTCTGTCACAGTCGGACCCCAGAGTCCCAGCATCTCTACACCCTGCTCTTGGGACAGAGCACATTTGAGTCTCAGCTTTGGCACAAGGCAGGAAAACCTTTGTTCCTTTTTAACTCCATTCCAGTTAGTCATCGTGATCACCCCACCTGGGAGTACCATCACTGTCCCAGGATGTACAGGGAACTCTGGAAGTTGGGATCCCAAGCACAGAGGTCACATGACAATCTTCATCTCAGCTGTAATAAGGGCCCTTGGGGGTAGCAGGATGTTGATCTGCAGTGGAAACTACAGGGCTACAAGCTCCCATCTTAGTGGCTTATTTCCTGCTATATACCAGACAACATGTTCCTTGTCCCCACCTTGTGAGGGGCTACCAGGTCCAGTGTGTATTGGAGATCTTACTCAGCCAGGTTGATACTCTTTCCCCACAAAGTACTCCACAGATGGGTATGGGTAATGGCTTCAGCCAGGCTTTCCACGTCTTTGGGACAAGAATGTGGTAAGATGAAAAGGGAGTTGGGAAGAGTCCAGCCTCCTGAGGGATTCAGGATAAGAGCATCCTGGGAGAATATGCCTGAGACTGTGGCAGGCACTGGAGGAGGGGAGTTGCCTGAGCAAAACAGGCATGAGAAAGCCAGAGTATCACAGAGCAGTTAGTGTGCCAAAGGTAGGGTTAGACCAGATGCCAGAAATGCCCCTTCTAGCTCCAACTTGACCTTGGAATCTGGGTTTGGCTTTCTTCTCTATAGAGTGGGGACATTGGTGAACACTGGGCTGATGAGCCAAGCATTTCCTCTTTGCATTTGCCCTGTATATATGTGGCCCTGTAGTACCTTGTGAAGTGAATCTTGTGATCTCCATTTTTCATGTGATGGAATTAGCACAGAGAGACTGCAGGGCCTGCCTGAGACAGAGTTCAGGACCTCCCTGCAGGGTTATATGTAGGGACCTTTTGCCATAGGGACTCATGAATCACCCATGCTTTCACCTGTTCTAGCATTAGTATGAGACCAGATAGAATAAGCCAAAAGCACCTTTGTGACATTTTATTGCATGCCATACAACCATGATACTGTACCCATGGTGACCATAGACCAGGGACAGTCAACAGAAACAAACCTGCTAGGTTGAGCAGCAGGTAGAATGAGGTAGAATAGGCAGCCTGGCAGTGGAAAGGAAGTAGAGGGTGGATGTCAGGATGACCCTGGGATTGTGTCCATTGATGTGCCACACTTCTACCCCTAGTCCTCTCATTTCACAGATAAGAAACCCAAGCTCCAGATGGGCCTGAGCTGGGCCACACAGGTGGGCTTGGAGGTGTCTGAGTCTCACTGGTCTGCTGCAGCCACAATGAGGGAATGAAGGAATGTTCATAGGAGCAAGTGGGCAGGGCTTGGCTTCCTGAGGGCCTGGCCTGGCAGGGAGATATCACTGCTTGTGGGTGGAATGTAGGTTTTAAATATGCATTCACAGGAATAGGTACTGAGGCCTGGTCTAGGGTACAGGGCACTGTTCCTAGCAGACTGAGGCTTTGGGAATCTCTGGAAGTTGGAGATCTGCTAGGGACACGGGGTTTAGGGAGGACAGGTATATCTGGCCCAGACCTAAGCTTTCCAGGGACCCTTTTATATTTGGCTAGAGGAGAAAGGGAAGGGATAGGGTGGCTGTGTTCTGAAATTGTTAGGACAATTACTAAGGAAAAGACAAAAGCTCTTTCAGGTTTCATAATTGAGAGCCTGTGGGTAACCTGAGCAAGGGATCCAGGGAGGGTAACTAGGAGGTAGGTGTGTCCTCTGGGGTGAAAGATTAGACAGTATAGATCCTCAGGAGTCACTTGGGAGGAATGAGTACAGTAAGATCTGGGGATAGCCACTGATTCCTGGTGGCTCAGTAATGGCTACTGGTGCCTGTGATGGTGCCTTGGGCCTAGAGTCTCATCTTTGAGGCTGGTTCTTCCTCAGCCCTAGGAGAATCTGTGTCCTGGGCCAGTATACTGGATCAGGCTTCTTTTAAGAACTGCAAGTGGATAAGATATGTAGGAGAGGTAGCGCTGGGAGTCTGAGCTGACCCCCTCCTGAGTCCTGGACCAAGGTGCTAAGGAAATGAAGCTGGAAGTTCCCTGCCTCCACCTACTCCACAGTCCTAGGGCATCCCACCCTCTTTCCCTCCTTCCTGCAGGAGCACCCAGTAAGCGTGTCAGCCTCAGGATGTAGGGATGTAGCCAAAATACACTAACCTCCTTTTCTAGGAGGCAGTAGCTCCTGGGGCTCCCACCTCCACAGGTGAGAAGCTGCCAACAATTTCCATCTCAAATTGATTTCAAATAAGCAACATTTATCACACACAACCATATAGGAATAATTTGTCACTCATTAACAAAAGAGCAATTACTTATTCACATTGTCCTTGCCTGAGCACATAGCAAGCTCTGTTGCAGGAATGCATTGGGGTCTTTCACAGAAGTGGAAGATGCCTCTTCATTTCCAGCCAAGGTCAGGTCTAAGGCCCAGTGGCTGCAGAACCTATTCCAGTGGAAGGTGACCCTGCTGGGTGACCCACTAGCCTGGTGGGGGAGGTGCCTTGTGACAGAGGACAGGAGCAGGCAAAGATAAGGAGGGATCCAGGAGTGAGCATTTGTTAGGATGTTAGGGGATGGGCTAAGTGGTCTTGGAGGAACATCAGGCAGAGCAAGGAAGAGTGGCAAAGAAAGCTTGAGCACAGAGAATTTTAGGGCAGAAGCTGACCCTTCAAGTTATTTACAAAAGCAGCAGCCAATTCTTGAGCCAGTTTGCTGAGTGCTTGTAGAAAAGGAGGTAAGAAGACGCCTTGTTTATGATGAGGGATTCCCTCTGGCACCCTCAACAGGGTTTCTGGTCTCACCATTCTGGCCTCTTTGGGAATTAATCCAGTGGGAGTTCTAACTGTCCTGCCCAGGCACACTCACCAGCCCTCACAGGGTTTCCATGTGTGCTGCCATTGTGCCATGTGCTGCTATCTCCCTCAGCTCTTTCAAAGTCCTCTGGGAAGCCTGAGCAGCCCCTGGTCAGGAGAATGTGCCAGGCCAGGGCTATATTTAGATGGCTCCAGTGCCAGCCTAGCTGGCTGTTCTCCTAACAAGAGGCTGAGAGGCAGGATGGGCTGATTCCAGAGGGTGGTCTCAAGATCTGCATGTGACTTTTCATAGCAGAATGAATTCTGCCTGGGCAGAGACCATCCACCTGCCTGGCTGGTCATGTTTTACAAGTGCTGAGGGCTCAAGAACACATGGAGAGGCCTAATCACTTCCTCTCACTACAGTGAGAGTAGATCCTCTACCAGCTCCCCAGATTTTTGTGTCCCCAACATAGCAACCACAGCAGCCCATGGCCTAAGTATACTTACTCCTGTGCTGTGTCCCTAGTATGTTCTCTTATTTTGCATACTAATCATACTAACAGTGCATTCTTATTGTGTGAACCCTCAGCATTCACTCCCATTGTTTGCTTCCCCCATGTACTCTAATTGTCTGATTTTGTGCCTTTGAATATGTGTTCCTGTTGCACATACCCCTTGTACACAGCTGGGTGCTCCAAGCATCCCTGTCAGAGGCTGACACTCTGAGCCTCACAGGCAATGGTCAGCTTGGTGTCAGCAGAAGATCCAGGGTTAGCAGCTCAGGTCAGGTGCTAGACCTGGGAGTGGGTGTGGGGCACAATGGAGGGAAAGACCAAGTACTGTGGACCCTGCCAAGCTGAGTATCCTGGGAAGGGGCAGGTTGGGCAGATGGATGTGAGGACAAGTGAGCAGCAGTACTGGAGCTCAGGCCATGTCACAGGAGTTCCCATTCTTAAAACCCTATTCCCAAGGGCAGGGGCATATGGGCTACTGGATAGTTCCTTATTAGTTCTCCTGAGAACTCAGGACTGGATTCCATGCTAGTTGCTGGACTTAATTAGGCAGAGGACAATAGTGAGATATCTTGGAGACAGAATCCTTCAGGTAATTAGACAGTGGGTGTTTGCTGCCACCTAAAGAAAGAGGAACAGGAGTGGCTACCAGCCACCATTCTGAGTCCATGGAATTTGGACAGCCTGAACTATCTGTGTCCTAGGGCAGAATGGGCTTCAGAGAGAGCCTCCAGGTAATTGTGGACTCCCAGTGTAAGGCTCACAGGTTGGGACCAGCATGGTGGGCATCAGATGGGAGCATGTGATGACCAGGTGAGGTTCTGGAGCCCTTGGATTGGCAGCCCAGCCTTAACCAAGAATGAATTCCTGAGGTCTGGATCCTGAGTTGTGAACTCTACACACAAGAGGGTCAGCTGACAGTGGACTATGGGGTTTCTCCCCAACATCATCATATTCCCTGGGGCTAACTCAGGCCTCTGTGGCCCCTGAAACCCCCCACTCCACCCCCACACCCCCCTGTATGGCACCTGCTATTATACGTGTTCTTCCATCTGCAGCATGCAGGACAGAGTCTGGGGCAGGGACCTCCTGACTTATGTTTGAGGGAAAACAAGGAGGAGTGAGTGAGTGGATGGCCCCTGTTGCAGTGTTGCCCCTTTGTGAAGGGGCCCTCAAGCCAGGGCCATACCCTGCCAGCCTCTATGTCCTTAGCTTGAAAAGGCCAAAGGTAGACATTAAGGGTGTTTTGTTGGCTGAAAATTTTCCTTTGGTGGGGAAAGAGTGGATCTTGGGTTATGGGTGTGGAGGGAAATAGTCTTTCAGTGCCCCTGTTGTCATGGGGTTGGGATAGGAATTCTAGCTTCCCCCTAACCAGCAAACTTCATTTTCTTCATCTATAATATGGGTCAACAAAATTTGATCCTTAGGAGTCATCATCAGACTTAGGAGCTCAGCCCCAGGCCTAGGTCTAAATTTGCCCTATTATCTCAGGTAATGCCAACATCACAAAGCAGACAGGCTGGATAGAAGCAAGGCCTATGGCCAGAGGGGCAGAGGGAACACCTTGCAGAATCAAATTGGTCCTAGCAGCTCTGTCCTAGTCATAGGAGGATTGCAGGTAGGTTTCTGTGTCCTGTTTCCCCCACTGCATATGGCTGGACCTGAAGCTCCTCAACTTGTGTCAAGTGATCTCCTGCCATGGTTGGCGGCTTTGCTCATTATTTACCTGACCTGCATGCCCATTCTTGCAGCCAAGATCAATTATTAAGGGGCCTCTGGGACCCCTGGACAGTGTAGCAGGGGCTGGGAGCCACACCCCTAGGAGAGACAGGGTGATCTGACCCCATCTAGAGCTGCTGCTACCCTCTGTCTCTAGCACTTAGGGTGTGGGAAGGGTACAGGAAGCACCATGGGAATTTGAATTGCCCCTTCACTTGTCTACAGGCCTGAGAATGGATGGGTATTGTATGGTATTGTATGGATGGGTATTTTATGTAAGAAGTGAGAATGAGGGGAACAGATGGCTGGTAGAGGGTGGTGAGTCAGTGATGGGGGGCTCACAGGAGTTGGGGTCAGGCACAGTAAGGGGTGCCCTGATCCTTTCCAGTGTGGGGATGACACTGGCCCCTGCACCTCTGCCCGAATCTATTTCTGGTCTCAGTGTGCTGAGCTTTTCTGCCTTATAACTGTGGTCTGTGATGTGACCAATTCACAGGAAGATTGTTGGTATCTGTTGCCTATATGAATCCTGAGCTGACCAATTTCCCAACCCCTCTACAGCCTTTTGACACCAGCTTCTAGGATAGGGGACCCCAGCTCAGGACCTCCATGAAAATGTCCCCTTCCAGCCACAAGAGAAAATCATGTACTCCCAGTACCTATGCAACAGGCTTGCATCCCAGGCCCCAGAATCCTTACAGCCACTGTTCCTGCCCAAGCCACACAGAAGCCAAACTTAGTGTGTGGGTTGGACTTTCTTAGAGGTCACCTTCAGGCTTCATGGTGGCTTCTGTCCTTCCCTTCCCTTCCTACTGGATGGTCTTGAAATAAGAGCAGGACAGGACTTAACCATTGACTACCTCAGTTTCCTAATCAGAAAACAGACTGGAAATATTGATCAGAAAACTGATTCTTATGTAGTACTATCTCAACCCTTTTTATACCAGCTAGTCAGATCTCTCAATGATTTTGTAGGGTGTTGGGGCAGGTATGAAGACATTATGGTACTGAGCTGGTAACTGAGGTTCTGGATTTGTAATACTGTCAGCCCTGAATTGTTTCTTGGTCTTGTCAGGTGGGGACAGAGGTGTCCCCATGGGATCTCATCCCAGGCTAGGGAGAGGCCAGAGTAGGGGGTTCTGGGAACAGAAGGGCCCTGGGGAAGACACCAAAGATGGCAATCCCACCTCAGCTCTGTGGGCTGCTGAGGTGAGATGCTGACCTCAGCAGCAATCTTCCCACTGGCTCCTGTGCTCCTGCAGTTGCTGGATGAGTTCTGAAACCTCCCTCTGTTCTCCTTCCTTCCCTCAGTGCATCTTTCTCTCCCCCCTTGCATCCTCCCTTCTGTGCCTGCCCTCCTCTTCCTGGCTCCTCACATCCCTTTCCCCTCGTCTCTTTCCCCTCCTCTCTCTCCTACCCTCTTTCCATCCATCTTCCCCTTCCACACTCTCTTCCCTCTTTTCCATCTTCTCTCTCCTCCTCCCTTCCTCTATCCTCCCACATGGAAGGGTGATTTCCCTCTATCCTGGCTGCCATACAACACTAGGAACCTGGTCTGGGGCTCAGACAAGCAGCCAGGCCCAAATACCAGAGCATGAAACATCAGGGTTAGGGAGGGCTGGGTTGGGGTAGGGGCAGTATGCAAGGCTAAATGGTAGGGGAGGGAAGGGAGATGATAGTGCAGTGCAAGGTCAGCAGAAGTCCCAAGTCCACTGCCAGGTGTCAAGGTTTGTAAGGTGAAGGGGGCCCAGGAAAGGGGCTTGGCTAGGTTTCCCATAGGGATCCTTCAGGGCCCAGAGGCCAGCCAATTCCACTCCTCTGCCACAGGTGAGTAGAACCACATAGAGACCAGGACCAAAGGAGGGCACTGTGAGGGGATACATTGCACCTGGAATTGGGGGGTGGGGTCGTTGGGGAGAAAGTACCCCTTCGAGGATACCAGGCTAGGTAGAAACAGGAAGAGGGGCGGGTCCAGGCAGGGACTGGAGCACAAAGGGTCAGGGTTCTGGAGGCCTGGGTTGGGGCAGCATGCAAGGTGAGAGGGCAGGGGAGGGAAGGGAGGGAATCCAGCAGATCAAGGTCCAAACAAGGCCCCATATCCATTGTCAGGTGTCAGGTTTCAGGCAGCCAAAGGGGCCCAGGTGAGGGGCAGGGCTCTGTTTCCCATAGGAGCCTTCAGGGCACAGAGGCAAGCCAATTCCACTCCTCTGCTCCAGGTAAGTAGATCCTCAGGGAGGCACCTGGACCAGAGCAGGGCTGAGGAGGGTAGGGAGAGGAGAGAGGGTAGATGGTGGTGCACAGGGAGGAAGCCTCAAGGCCCAGGTCCACACTTTGCAATGGTTAGGGTAAAATGTACTTCTGACAATCAATAGTTGAAGTTAATTTAAAATTGCAACATTGCTTCAATTTTTATTTGTATATCTTAACATGAGAGTCTTGAAAATTATTTTGTAAATTTGACAATTTCCTCAGATGTAAATTGATGCAGTAATAGTAATATAAGGTTATTTGAAGATTAATTGATACAATGAATTTCTAATTATAATCTCTTACAAAGTGCTTGATATATAGTAAAGTGAAATAGAGATTAAATTCTTTCTGCTGAATAAAATGCAAAGAGCAATCCAGTTCCCATTATTTCCTTTTCCTTGAAGATAAATGTAAATTTTAACATCTAATTTTGTCAATGTCAAATCAGTATCTTTCAATATGCCCATTTAAAGAAAAATATTTTGATTTTCCACTTAGATTTTCTAAATCAGTAAATTTTTCTTTGCACTTATTTTTTCTTTTTATTACATGTATTTACAATATATAGAGCATAAATACTATATATTACACTAAATATATCATGCATTTCTTATTAATTTAATTTTTAAAAATATTTTAATGGAAAAAAAAAATATGTGGCAACTTTAAATGTTGACCTTGAAAGTGAAATATTTTCCTGGTAATATAAAATGTTATTTGGTCATTTTTTAATTTTATGTTTTGTATTATTTTAAACTGTGTGTAATTTTTATTTCCAATATGATAATTAAATCATTGATTAAATATTGTGTTATGGGTTATCTTTCTTTTTTATTATAGCCTTGAGTTTAGAAATTATTATTCAAGTTAAATAATTCAACACAATCACAAATTTGTAGAATCAAAATTATGGCAACTCTATCAGGATTTCAAGATGCTTTTAAAAAGCAAAACAAAATTGCAATAATAAAAGTTACTTAACACTTAACTGTAATTCTTGTGAGTGTCCTGGTAAAAGAAAGAAAATCATTCATCACTGTAGTTAAGCAGAACTTAGAGGTTAGAGTGCTTGTCCTCAATGGTGACAAAGCAGCTTCACACTCTCCCTCCAGCCTGGCTAAGGCATCAGGTTTTCTTGAAGATGCAGCCAGGGTTACAATGCTCTGTGTGCTGACACCATCTGAGTTCACCAGAGAAGCAAAAGCATGTGATGTGAAGCCTCCTGGAGTTCCTGATAGTTTTCTCTGTCTTATACTAATGAATTTATTATGAGTAAATGGAGGTTTTTGACAAACAATAATAGGGATGTGTTTATTCTTGGATCCAGAGCTGTAATAGTGTTTGAAAGCTATCCCTTTGGATGCCCTTATTGAATGACCAAAGTTTGAAAAAGAATTAAATTAATTTCCAACTTTGCTTTCCTTTAACTCAATCTCTAGAATCATGGCAGTTTTCCTTATTTTTAATAAGGAATTCAATCTAATTAGAATTACATCTAAATCTAATCATTCAAGCATATTACCTAGAAGTTTTAAAACAATCATTTTATATTAAATGTCAGTAGAGGGAGCAGAGAGAGAAGAGGGGAGGGGAGGGGGGGAGGGGAGGGGAGGGGAGGGGGGATTGTAGAGGATAGGAAAGGCAGCAGAATACAACAGACACTAGTATGGCAATATGTAAATCAATGGATGTGTAACTGATGTGATTCTGCAATCTGTATATGGGGTAAAAATGGGAGCTCATAACCCACTTGAATCAAATTGTGAAATATGATATATCAAGAACTATGTAATGTTTTGAACAGCCAACAATAAAAAATTAAAAAAAAATAAAAAAAATAAAAAAAATAAATAAATAGCAAGAGATGGGAATAAAGCTAGAGTATGGCTACAGCCAATTTGTTATTCAGCAAAGACAAGCTTCTTCTTCATTCATGTTTCTGCTCAAATTCCTTTCAAAGACAGTACTAATCTTCAATATCTGATTTCTGGTTGTGATCCTAACTCATGAATATTTGTGAAAGACTACAATATGTGTAAATGCATAAAATATGTATTCAGAGATACTACCACCATTCAGTGTTCTTGAAATTAAAATCTTTAGTCATGTTTTTAAAGCCTCATCTTTTACTAAGTACTTATCTTCACCAAAAGAGTACAGCACAATAATTTCTAAAAAATGAAGAGGAATAGGAGGGGTAGGAGAGGCAGGAGAGTGGACTTCTAAAATTTTGGAACTAGATTCAAAGAGAAAATTGAAAAAGAGAAGACATTTTTGTTGAAATTTTGGATATTAATGTAAATAAAGTTTACTAATAGGGATTTTAAAAAATAAGCTTTTAAGCAAAAATGTAAAGAGGTACAAAAAGACATGTAAATTATGAAAATCAGGGTGTTGAACAGATTATACATACTAATAGATTTATGATACAGTTTTTTCAATTAAGTTTTTGCTGGGTCAAACCATGACCTTAATTAATATTTGAGGATCATGGCTGAAAAGGCCCTCTTTTAGCATAAGCATCTTAAATAAGTAAATGATATACAGTTCTTTTATTCTATTATCAAGTAATGCAAACAATGGTATTTCTGATGGAAAAACAGCCACCTTTCCTTGTGTTATAGTGCACAGTTGTCCCTCTGTATTCATGGGAGAGTGATTCTAAGCCCCACCCCAAACACACACACACTAAAATCTGCTGGGTTTCAAATCTATTATATACAGTAGTGTTATATATTTATATTATTTACTGCATATCTTCCTGTATAGTTTCAATCATTTTTATATATAATATCTCAACAAAATATATTTTTTAATATTATTTAGGAAAAATGTCAAGAATAAATGTGTGTACATGTGTAGTTAAAATTCCATTTATTTCCAGATGTCTTCAAAATCATAATTGATTGAATCTACTCCTACATATTCCACAGGTATTTAGGACTGACTGTACTTCAAACATCATATAGCATTCTAATTATGACATTAAATGTTATAAGTTTCTTCATAAATATAGTATTTAAATAACCCCAAATTACTATATCACACTTTATATTTTATTATCATAAATCATATAAAAATTCATTTAATTGGCCAGATGACTATAAAGAATGTTATTAGTACATGACTGACACTGCCAGATGCTTTGGATATGATGCCACATTGTAAAGTTGAGGTTAATGTCTGACACCCACAGTTAAAGCCTAGACAAAGAGTCTCTTAGTTAAGTTTTATTCTAATGTAGGAAACAGATATTAATTGTTAATGACACAAATAACGGTCAAGATATACTTATAATAAGACTCTTAAGAATGATCAGTGTCGTAAGGTCATCTTTGCCATTCTTCTGCCTCTGGCAAGGGCAGTTAATTAGCAATTTAATAGGTCAGAGAAGCTCTCAGAAGGGCAGAGCAGAGCCGCCACCTGCGGCTCTGCAAGGTAGGCAGACCTGTGACTGACCAGTGGAACAGGACCAGCGGCCGGCCGGTGTGGTAGACACGTCACCCCAATTGGAGGAGGAGCACAGCCGCCGCCCGACCCTACAAGGGAGAATTTTCAACAATACAAGAGCAATATAAATATATAGGGGGGGAAATTTCAAAAACACAACAGTTTCACCAAGCAGAAAGAAACGCGAGAAGTATGAAAAGACAAGGAAAGAAAGGACCACAAGCAATGCAGGTCAACTCAACTTTAGAAGAGGTAATAGCTGCAGCAGATGGAATGTCAGATAAAGAATTCAGGATATACATGGTTCAGATGATATGCAGTCTCAAGGAAGACATTAGACAGCAAAATCAGACAATGAAAGATCACTTCGACAATGAATTACACAAATAAATCCAGGAAGCAAAAGATCAACTATACATGGAGATAGAGGTTATAAAAAAACAAACAAACAGAAATCCTAGAAATGCAGGAAGCAATAAACCAACTTAAAAACTCAATTGAGAATACTACCAGCAGAGTAGAACACTTAGAAGATAGAACATCAGACAATGAAGACAAAGTATTTCAACTGGAAAAGAACATAGACAGCTCAGCAAGACTGTCAAGAAACCATGAGCAAAACATCCAAGAAATATGGGATAACATAAAGAGACCAAACTTAAGAGTCATTGGGATACAGGAAGGTATAGAGGTCCAAACCAAAGGAATGAGCAATCTATTCAATGAAATAATACGAGAAAACTTCCCAGACTTGAAGAATGAGACAGAATCCCAAATCCTAGAAGCCTACAGGACACTGAATGTGCAAAATCATAAGAGATCCACACCTAGACACATTATAATGAAGATGCCCAACATACAGAATAAGGAGAGAATTTTAAAAGCTACAAGAGAAAGGAAGCAGATTACATTTAGGGGTAAACCAATCAGGATAACAGCTGATCTTTCAACACAGACTCTGAAAGCTAGAAGATCCTGTAATAACATATTTCAAACACTGAAAGAAAATGGGTTCCAACCAAGAATTGTGTATCCAGTGAAATTAAGCTTCAGGATGGAAGGTGAAATTAAAACCTTCCACGATAAACAAAAGTTAAAAGAATTTGCAGCTAGAAAACCATCTCTTCGAAACATCCTTGGCAAAACATTACAGGACGAGGAAATGTAAAATAACAATGAAAACCAACAGTGGGAGGTAGGACAATAAAGGGGGGAAAATAATCAAAGAGGAAAACAAACCATGTTTAGTAACATAAATAAACAAATATGGCTGGAAGAACAACCCATATCTCAATAAAAACCCTAAATGTTAATGGCTTAAACTCACCAATTAAGAGACACAGTCTAGTAGAATGGATCACAAAACAAGACCCAACAATATGCTGCCTACAGGAGACGCATTTGATAGGCAAAGACATACATAGGCTGAAGGTGAAAGGTTGGGAAAAATCATATCACTCATATGGACTTCAGAAACAAGCAGGAGTGTCCATACTCATATCAAATAAAATAGATTTCAAGCCAAAGTTAATCAAAAGGGATAAAGAGGGACACTACATACTGCTTAAGGGAACCATACAGCAACATGACATAACAATCATAAATATATATGCCCCAAACAATGGTGCAGCTATGTTCATCAAACAAACTCTTCTCAAGTTCAGGAGTGTAATAGACCACCATACAATAACCATGGGAGACTTCAACACACCTCTCTCACCACTGGACAGATCTTCCAAAGAAAAGTTGATTAAGGAAACTATAGAACTCAATAACACGATTAATAATCTAGACTTAATTGACATATATAGAATATACCACCCAACATCACGCAGTTACACTTTTTTCTCAGCAGCACATGGATCCTTCTCAAAAATAGATCATATATTATGTCACAAGGCAACTCTTAGACAATATAAAGGAGTAGAGATAATACCATGCATCTTATCTGATCATAATGGAATGAAACTGAAAATCAACAACAAAAGAAGGAAGGAAAAATCAAGCATCACTTGGAGAATGGACAATAGGTTACTGAATGATCAATGGGTTATAGAAGACATCAAGGAGGAAATTAAAAAAATTCTTAGAGATAAATGAAAACACAGACACAACATATCGGAATCTCTGGGACACATTGAAAGCAGTTCTAAGAGGAAAATTCATTGCGTGGAGTTCATTCCTTAAAAAAAGAAAAAAACAACAAATAAATGATCTCATACTTCATCTCAAAATCC
Source organism: Marmota monax (assembly GCF_021218885.2). NCBI lineage: Eukaryota > Metazoa > Chordata > Mammalia > Rodentia > Sciuridae > Marmota > Marmota monax. The sequence goes on along the minus strand of NW_026694147.1, from coordinate 731,777 downwards.
TATAAAAAGAAGAGCAAAACAACAGCAAAAGAAGTAGAAGGCAAGAAATAATGAAAATCAGAGCTGAAATTAATGAAATCGAAACAAAAGAAACAATTGAAAAAACTGACAAAACTAAAAGTTGGTTCTTTGAAAAAATAAACAAAATCGACAGACCCTTAGCCATGCTAGCAAAGAGAAGAAGAGAGAGAACTCAAATTACTAGCATACGGGATGAAAAAGGCAATATCACAAGAGACACTTCAGAAATACAGAAGATAATCAGAAATTATTTTGAATCCTTATACTCCAATAAATTAGAAGATAGTGAAGGCATCGATAAATTCCTTAAGTCATATGATCTGCCCAGATTGAGCCAGGAGGATATAGACAACCTAAACAGACCAATATCAATTGAGGAAATAGAAGAAACCATCAAAAAATACCAACTATGAAAAGCCCAGGACCGGATGGGTATACAGCAGAGTTTTACAAAACCTTTAAAGAGGAACTAATACCAATACTTTTCAAGCTATTTCAGAAAATAGAAAAAGAGGGAGAACTTCCAAATTCATTCTACGAGGCCAACATTACCCTGATTCCTAAACCAGACAAAGACACTTCAAAGAAAGAAAACTACAGACCAATATCTCTAATGAAAATAGATGCAAAAATCCTCAATAAAATTCTGGTGAATCGGATACAAAAACATATCAAAAAAATTGTGCACCATGATCAAGGAGGATTCATCCCTGGGATGCAAGGCTGGTCCAATATACGCAAATCAATAAATGTTATTCACCACATCAATAGACTTAAAAATAAGAACCATATGATCATCTCGATAGATGCGGAAAAAGCATTTGACAAAGTACAGCATCCCTTTATGTTCAAAACTCTAGAAAAACTAGGGATAACAAGAATATACCTCAATATTGTAAAAGCAATCTATGCTAAGCCTCAGGGTAGCATCATTCTGAATGGAGAAAAATTGAAGGCATTCCCTCTAAAATCTGGAACAAGACAGGGATGCCCTCTCTCATTACTTCTGTTCAACATAGTTCTCAAAACACTGGCCAGAGCAATTAGACAGAAGAAAGAAATTAAAGGCATAAAAATAGGAAAAGAAGAACTTAAATTATCACTATTTGCAGATGACATGATTCTATACCTAGCAGACCCAAAAGGGTCTACAAAGCAACTATTAGTGCTAATAAATGAATTCAGCAAAGTGGCAGGATATAAAATCAACACGCATAAATCAAAGGCATTCCTGTATATCAGCGAGAAATCCTCTGAAATGGAAATGAGGACAACCACTCCATTCACAATAGCCTCAAAAAAAAAAAATAAAATACTTGGGAATCAACCTAACAAAGGAGGTGAAAGACTTATACAATGAAAACTACAGAACGCTAAAGAGAGAAATAGAAGAAGATCGTAGAAGATGGAAAAATATACCCTGTTCATGGATAGGCAGAACTAACATCATCAAAATGGCGATATTACCAAAAGTTCTCTATAGGTTTAATGCAATGCCAATCAAAATCCCAATGGCATTTCTTGTAGAAATAGAGAAAGCAATCATGAAATCCATTTGGAAAAATAAAAGACCCAGAATAGCAAAAACAATGCTAAGCAGGAAGTGTGAATCAGGCGGTATAGCGATACCAGACTTCAAACTATACTACAGAGCAATAGTAACAAAAACAGCATGGTACTGGTACCAAAACAGGCGGGTGGACCAATGGTACAGAATAGAGGACACAGTAACCAATCCACAAAACTACAACTATCTTATATTTGATAAAGGGGCTAAAAGCATGCAATGGAGGAAGGATAGCATCTTCAACAAATGGTGCTTTAAAAACTGGAAATCCATATGCAACAAAATGAAACTGAATCCCTTTCTCTCGCCATGCACAAAAGTTAACTCAAAATGGATCAAGGAGCTTGATATCAAATCAGAAACACAGTGTCTGATAGAAGAAAAATTTGGCTACGATCTACATACTGTGGGGTTGGGCTCCAAATTCCTCAATAGGACACCCAGAGCACAAAAGTTAATAACTAGAATCAACAAATGGGAATTACTCAAACTAAAAAGTTTCTTCTCAGCAAAAGAAACAGTAAGAGAGGTAAATAGGGAGCCTACACCCTGGGAACAAATCTTTACTCCTCACATTTCAGATAGAGCCCTAATATCCAGAGTATACAAAGAACTCAAAAAATTAGATAATAAGATAACAAATAACCCAATCAACAAATGGGCCAAGGACCTGAACAGACACTTCTCAGAGGAGGACATACAATCTATTAACAAGTACATGGAAAAATGCTCACCATCTTTAGCAGTCAGGGAAATGCAAATCAAAACCACCCTAAGATACCATCTCACTCCAGTTAGATTGGCAGCCATTATGAAGTCAAACAACAACAAGTACTGGCGAGGATGTGGGGAAAAGAGTACACTTGTACATTGCTGGTGGGACTGCAAATTGGTGCAGCCAATTTGGAAAGCAGTATGGAGATTTCTTGGAAAGCTGGGAATGGAACCACCATTTGACCCAGCTATTCCCCTTCTCGGTCTATTCCCTAAGACCTAAGAAAGAGCATGCTACAGGGACATGGCTACATCGATGTTCATAGCAGCACAATTCACAATAGCAAGACTGTGGAACCAACCTAGATGCCCTTCAATAGACGAATGGATAAAAAAATGTGGCATTTATACACAATGGAGTATTACTCTGCATTAAAAAATGACAAAATCATAGAATTTGCAGGTAAATGGATGGCATTAGAGCAGATTATGCTAAGTGAAGCTAGCCAAACCCTAAAAAACAAATGCCAACTGTCTTCTTTGATATAAGGAGAGTAACTAAGAACAGAGTAGGGACGAAGAGCATGAGAAGAAGATTAACATTAAACAGGGATGAGAGGTGGGAGGGAAAGGGAGAGAGAAGGGAAAATGCATGGGAATGGAAGGAGACCCACATGGTTATACAAAATTACATACAAGAGGAAGTGAGGGGAAAGGGAAAAATAATACAAGGGGGAGAAATGAATGACAGTAGAGGGGGTAGAGAGAGAAGAGGGGAGGGGAAGGGAGGGGAGGGGAGGGGGGATAGTAGAGGATAGGAAAGGCAGCAGAACACAACAGACACTAGTATGGCAATATGTAAATCAATGGATGTGTAACTGATGTGATTAGTGTTAGATTTAGGGTTACATTTACAATTAGAGTCAGTGATAGGTTTAGGTTTGGAGTTAGGGTTTTGTTAGGGTTAGGGTTGTGGTTAGTGTTAGGGTTACTGTTAGGGTTAGGGTTTGGGTTAGTTTGTGGTTAGGGTTAGGGTTAAGTTTAGAATTATGTTTTTGTTTAGGGTTTTTTTTTAGTTTAGGGTCAATTTTGAGGTTAGGGTTAGTGTTAATTTTAGTGTTATTGTTATGGTTAAGGTTTGTGTTAGGGTTGGGATTATGGTTAGGATTAGCATTAGGGTTAAGTTTAGGGTTAGGGTTAGTGTTATGGTAAAGTTTAAGGTTAGGTTTGTGTCAGATTTTGCATTAGGTTTTGGGTTAGTGTTAGGGTTGGGTTATTGTTAGGGTTAGTAGTGTTAGCATTAGGGTTAGGTTTAGGGTTAATGTTAAAGTTAGACTTAGTGTTTGAGTTAGGGTTAAGGTTAAAGTGTGTGTTAGGGTTAGGGTTATGGTTAGATTTAAGGTTAGAGTTAAGTTTAGGTTTAGGGTTAGGGCTAGAGTAATGGTAAGTGTTTGGATAGGTTTACAGGTAGGATAGGGTTATGATTTGAGTTAGTGTTAGTGTTAGGTTTTGCATTAGGGTTAGTGTTAGGGTTAGTGTTAGTGTTATGGTTATATTTGAATTAGGGTTAGTTTTAGGGTTAGGGTTAGGTTTTCTGTTAGGTTTTGTGTTAGGTTTAGGATTAGTGTTAGTGTAAGGGTTCGGGTTAGGGTTATTGTTAGGGTTAGTTTTAGGGTTCCTGTTAGGGTTAGGGTTAGGGTTAACAATAGTATTAGGGTTAGGGATATGTTTAGGCTTACTGTTAGGGTTAGGGTTAGTGTTAGTGTTATGTTTATTGTTAGGCTTAGGAATAGGGTTAGTGTTCTTGTTAGTGTTAGGGTTAGGTTTAGGGTCAGTGGTAGGGTTAGCATTCGGGTTAGGTTTAGGGTTATTTTTAGGATAAGTGCTAAGATTTGGGTTAGTGTCAGGTTTAGGGTTTTGGTTAGGGTTAGGTTTAGTGTTAGGTTTAGGGTTCGAGTTAGCATTAGGGTTAAGGTTACAGTTTTGGTAATGATATTTTAAGGGTTAGGTTCAGGTTATGATGAGGGTAATGGATAGGTTAAGTTTAGGGATAGTGGTAGGGTCAGGCTGAGGATTAGGGTTAAGTTTAGGGTAATGGATAGGGTTATACCTAGGGTTAGGGATAGGGTTATTGTTAGAGTCAGGGCTAGGAGCAGGCTCAAGTTTAGGTTTAATGCAAGGATTAAAGTTAGAGTTAGGTATAGGGTAAAGGTTAGGGCTAGGTTTAGGGTTCGAGTTAGGGTTATAGCTAGGTTTGGATCTTGGATTAAGGGTAGGTTTTGGGTTACATTAGGGCTCTTTTTAGGGATACAGCTAATGTAAGAACTAAGTTTACGATTAAGGCTAATTTTAGGGTTACATTTAGGAATCAGTCTAGTTTTAGGTATAGGTTGAGGTTTAGGGTGATATTTTTAACTAGGGTTACTGTTAGGGTCAGAGTTGGAATCATGAATCATTTTATGGTTAGTTATAGGACTAAAATTAGGGGTAGGCTTAGGGCTGGATGTAGGGTTAGGAATTGGTTTTGGTTAAGGGTTAATATTAGTCCTATGGCTCGGTTTTGTTTTAGGACTAAAGCTAAAGTTAAGGGTAGTTTTATGACTAGCGTTACTGTTATTGCTACTGATAGGGTGAGATTAGGCTTAGGAGTAGATTAGAGTTATGGTTAATTCTAGGGTTAGGGCTATGGCTAGTGTTAGAACTAAGATTAGAGCTAGTGTTTGGGTTATGGTAAAGGATAGGGATAAACTTAGGAATAGGGCTATGGCAAGAGATAGAGTTAGTCTTAGGGCTAGAGTTTGGATTAGGGTTAAGACTAAATTAGGGCTAGGAATAGGTCTAGGATTAGTGTTAGTCTTAGGCCTAGGATTAGGGCTTTTTTATGGTTAGGTTTAGGGTTAGGTTTATGGGAAGGGCTGCCTGTTTGATGTCCACCTCCATTTCCATTTACCCACAGGTGTCAAAATGAAGTGAAACCTTAAAATACAAAGTGTTCATGATAATGAACCATTGAATAGAAAAGAACATACCTTGGGAGCATACTAAGGCTAGATAAAAATGACTCCTGCCCAGTATCGTAGAAATTTGAAAAAAACTACCTTTCATCCTACCATTACCTCTAACCCTAGCCATAGCCATAACTCTAAACTTAACATTAACCCTAACCTGAGAGAGAACCATTGATCCTAGAATCCCCGCCCTTGGGGAGCATTCTGGGGCATGCTAAGTGATGAATCCTATGCAACATCCAATGAATCTGACAAAATAATTATAGGAGGTATTTCAGTACATGCATATTTTCCTGTGTTCTCCTAAAGGGCTCTCAGATTAAGTTGTTTTTGCATGCTTAAGCATAGGCCTACTTTTAAAAAAACATACTAGAGGCACTACATAGAACTTATGGAGTGTGTGAAGCTTCAAGCAGCTAGCACAAACCCTGTTTGATTTTCAACTCCATTAACTTTCCCGTATAGGTCAAAATTAAGCGAAATCTTAAAATACAAAATATTGCTGACAGCAAACCAGTTAACGGAGAAGGCCTAAACCTGGGGAACAGAGTAAACTTAGCTAAAAGATAATTCTTCCAATTATCAAAGAATTTTGAATAAAACTAACTCTAAAACTATCACTAGCTCTAACCCTAAGCTATTTCCCTAACCCTATCATTTTTATGAAACCTTTGACAGTAGAATTCCAAACTTGGGCAGCCTAGTGGGGAAGCTAAGGGATGAATGCTGCACAGTATCAAAGAAATCTGTCCAAAAAGTTGAAGGAGTATATCAGTACATACATATTTCTCTTTTATCTCCTAAAGGACTCTTGAATAAAGTTGTTTTTATATGCTACAGCTTAGGCCTACTGTTACAAGAACAAACCAGAGATTGCTCACAGAGAATTGTTAGAGTGTGAAGTTTCAAGCAACTAGTACCAATGCTGTTTGATTTTCATGTCCATTTCGATTTACCTGAATAGGACAAAATGAAATGAAACTTTAAAATACAAACTGTTTCTTAGAGTGAACCATTGAACCTAGGAGGCCCAAACAGGTGGATTATAGTAAGGCTAGGAGAAAAATGAATCCTGCCCAGTATCAAATAAATTTGAACAAAACTAACTCTAATCCTAATACTAGCTCTAACACTATCCCTAACACTATTTTTAACACAAACCCTAACCGGTTTGAAAAACTGTTGATCCTAGAAGTCACAAACGTGAGAAGCCTAGGGGGCTAAGCTATCAGATGAATCCTATGCAGTATCAAAAAATATGACCAAATAATTGAGGTGGTATTTCAGTTCATGCATATGTCTCTGTGTTCTGCTAAAGGGCTTTTGGAAAAAGTTGTTTTTGCCATCTTCATCTTAGGGATACATTCACAAGAAGCAAACCAGAGAGTTCCCACAGAGAACTGATTCAGTTTTTGAAGTTTCAAGCAGCTAGCAGAAACCCGGTTTGAGTTCAACCTCCATTTTCATTTACCTATATAGGTCAATATGAAGTGAAACCTTATAATTCAGAGTGTCCCTGTTAGCGAACCATCGAAATGAGAAGGCCCAAACCTGAGGAGCATATTAAGGCTAGGTAAAATATGACTCCTTCCAAGTATCAAAGAAATTTGTACAAAACTTACTCTCACCCTAACACTATATACAACCCTAGCCCTAACCCCAAACCTAACACTAACCCTAACCTAATTAGAGAACCATTGATCCTAGGAGTACCACACTTGGAGAGCTTTGTGTGGCAAGCTAAATAATGAATCCTACTAAGTGTCAAACAAGTCTGACAAAATAATTATGGAAGGAATTTCACTGCATTCATATTCCCTTCTTTCTCCTAAAGGGATCTCAGATAAAGTTGTTTTTGCATGCTTCAGCTTAGGCCTACACTCAAAAAGAACATACCAGAGTATGCTCACAAAGAATTGAGGGTGTGTGTGCAATTTCAAACAGCTAGCATAAACCTTGTTTGATTTTCAGGTCCATTTACATTTATTTGTATAGGTCAAAATGAAGTAAAATGAAAATATTAATTGTTCTGGAGAACAAAATGTTGAAATAAAAGGCCTAACCCTGGGAAACAGAGTAAGGTTAGTTAAAGATGAATCTTGAATTTTATCAAAGCAATTTGAATAAAGTAACTCTAACCCTAAGACTACCTGTAAACTTAGCCCTAATCCTAAGCCTAAACATTAACATAGCCCTATCCCTAACCCTAACTTTAACCCTAATTTTAACTGTAACCATTGGCCAAACCCTACCTCTAACTCAATCCATTACCATAACTCTAAGTCTAACCCTAATTCTAAACTTAGCCCTAACCTTATCATTTACGCTACCTGATCTAACCCCATCCCTCGCCCTAGCCCTTCATCTAGCTCCAACCATAACACTTACGCTAAACCTAACCCTAAACCTAGGCCTAACCATAATCCTAACCCTAACCATAACATTAGCCCTAATCCTAACCATAAATGTAGCCCTAACCCTAGCTGTAATCCTATCTTTTACCCTAAACTTAAGCCTAACCCAAATGCTTACAATAGGACTAAACCTAACTCTATAGCAATCCCTAAGGCTATTCAAAACCCTAAATCTAACCTGAACCCTAAACCTAACCATATCCATTACTCTAAACCTAATGCCAATTTGAGCCTTAACCCTAAACCTTAACCAAAACCAATCCCTAATCCTGAGCCTGACCGTAATAATACACCTAGCTCTAAATCTGACCTTTACCCTAAACCTAACCCTTACAGTAGACCTATTCATAACCAAACCCTACAACTACCCTTAACTGTAATGCTAGACCTGACATTAGTCCTAAGTCCTAGCCCTAGCCCTAACACAAACCCTCATCTGAGCCGTAAACCTAGCCTTGATCCTAACCTTCACCCTAACCCTAAACGAAGATCTAATCCTAAATATAACCCAAGCCCTAACATTAACTCTAACAGTATCCATTACCCTAAACATAACCCTTATCCTAATGCTAACCCCAGGATTAACCCTAACCCTATCACTATCCCTCAAATTATCAATTACTCTAAACCTAACCTGAACCCTAAACCTAAACCTATCTTTACCCTAACCCTAACCCTAACTATAATTCAACCATAACCATAAACTCAAACTTAAACCAAGCCCTATCACTGACCCTGGCCCTAATAATTCCACTAGCTCTAAACCTGACTCTAACTCTATACCTAATCCTTACAATAGACCTAGCCCTAAACCTTTCCCTAAAACTATCCCTAACTTTAACCCTAGACCTGACATTAGCCCTACCAATAATTCTAGCCCTAACCCTAACACAAACCCTAGCCCTTATCCTAGACCTAAACATAGCCTTAATCACAATCCTAACCCAAACTCTAGGCCTAACTCTGACACTAACCCTAGCCCTAAACTTAGCCTTAATTTAGTCCTATCCCTAACACTAGTCCTAAGACTAACTCTAACTCTCACATGAGACCTTTCACTTGTTCTAAACTTATCCCTTATTGTAACCCTAATCCTAGCCCTAACCCTTGCCCTATCCTTTGCCCTAGCACTAACCTTAGATAAAACCTAACTCTAAATCGAGCACTAACCCAAAGAATAAGCCAAATCCTAACACTAGCCCAAAACATAACACTAATTCTAAAACTTACCCTAGCCCTAGACCTAAAACAAAACCTAGCTATAGCTATAACCCTAAACCTTAACCTAATCTAAACCCTAACCTCAAACCTAGCCCTAACCCTAACCCTAATATGAATTTTAAGCTGAACCCGTAAACTAACCCTGAACCTGACACTGACCCTAACACTACTAGCTCTAAACATCATCCTAACTCTAAACCTAACCCTAACACTAACTCTATCCCTAAAACCCTAAAACTAGCCCTAAACATCACCCTAGTACTTACACTAGTCATAACCCTAAGCCTATCTCTAACTTAACCCTAAACCTAGCCCTAATCCTAGCTTAAACCCTAGTCCTATTTGTAACCCTAAACCTAGCCCTAAACTGATCTCTAACTCTATCAATTACCATAACCAATACCATAGCCCTAAAGCTAACCCTAGCCATGAACCCTAATCTTAACCCAATCTAATACCCTGAACCTAATCTGAACCTAAACTTAACCCTACAATTACCCTAACCCTAACACTAACACTAATTCAAGCTCTAACTTTAAACCTTAGCCTATCCCAAACCCTAATCCTGACCTTGACCCTAATAAAAACCCCTAGCTCTAAACGTGAACATAACCCTACACCTAACCCTTACCCTAGATGTAGCCATAATCCTAACCCTAAAACTATCTTCATTCATAATTCTGGACCTGAAATTAGCCCTAGCCCTAATCCTATTCCTAAACCTAAAACAAACCCTAGCCTTCATCCTAGCCCTAAACCTGGCTTTAATCATAACCCTAACCTAACCCTACCCCTAACACAAATTGTAACCCTCACACTACCTGCATACCTAGATATAATGCCATCTCGTACCCTAAACGTAATCCTAACACTAACCCAAACTCTAGGCTTAAGCCAAACAATGAACCTACCCCTAGAATGAGAGCTAGGTTTAGGGCTATTAATAGAGTTAGGGTTTTGGTTAGCCTAATGATTAGGGATAGGTCTAAGTTTACCCTTCGGTTTAGGGTTTCACTTAGGGTAGGGGATTGGTTTAGAGCTAGGTTTAAGGCTATGGTAAGGGTTAGATTTAGGGTGAAATTTAGGTTTAGGGCTCGGATCAGGGCTAGTGTTTTTGTTAGGGTTAGGGATAGCATAAGGGCCACGGCTAATGTAAGATCTAGGGTTAAAGTTAGGTTAGTTTTATTGTTATAGTTAAGTTTAGTGTTAGGGTTAGGTTTAAGTTTAGGGTGGTATTTATAGCTAGGGTTTGTGTTAGGATAAGAGTCAGGTCAGGGTTCATTTTATGGTTAGGGATAGGACTTAAATTATTGTTAGGGTTATTCTTAGCATTTGGTTTAAGGTGTGGGCAGTGTTTAGATGCAGGTTGAGTGTTAGGATATGAGTCATGGTCAGTGTTAGTTTTAAAGTTAGTGTTAGAACTCGAATTAGGGCTAGGGATAGGTCTAGGTTTAGTGTTAGGGTTTGGTTTCAGTTAATTTTTAGGTTTAGGGCTATTGCTTGGTTTTGGTTTAGTCCTAGGATTAGGTTTAGGGATAGTGTAAGTGTTAAGCTTAGATTTAGGGTTAGGGTTAGATTTGGAGTTAGGGTTAGATCTAGGGTTAGGGCTGGGACTAAGGATAGGGCAAGGGTTAGGGCTACAAATAGGGTTGTGTTCCCTGCCCATGTAAGTAAACATACAATGTAAAGATTACATTAGTTAAATGTTTCTTCTGTTGTATTGCTATTTACCACCTACCATAAACTCTGGTTATTTTGTAACCCAATAAGTATATGTTCAATAAATTCCTGGGAGAAGCAATACTAGAGTGCAGATCCTTAATCAGCATGTGCCCCGTGAGTTAGTGGTTAAACACATTCATGAACAATTTAATAGATGGAAGTTACTGTCTACATGTCATATGCTTTCTGAAAATTAGTAAAAATTTCCTAATGGGGGTTAGTTTTACATAATGTGTCAATCTTTCAGTTAAAGTGTATGTCTAAGATTAATCCATATACATTTCAGTAATTTTTTTTAAATTTAATCTAGCAAAAGGAATTGAGAAAGATAGTGTTTGTGTGGCCTCTAAGATCTTGATTCTAGAAGACATAAGGTAAAACCTCTAAAGGTCAATAATCATGAGGCTTAGTTCAGAGAATTATATTTTAGGATTTTACAGAAGTTCCTCTTCTGCCAGACCCCAGCCCCAAACTGAGAGAACAACCTCTTTTGTTCTCTCCAGAGTTCCTTCTTTTAATGCCTCTAGCAAAAACATTTCCTACTAACACAAAAATATTTTCCTCCTTTAGCAAGGAGCTAAACCAAGGAACCATGTCATCCACTACTGCCACTAGATTGACTGAGTGTCAGATGGTGAGTGCAGTCTTTACCTGGCACCTGAGCTCCAGGTGGCCTTTGCACACTGGTCCTCCATGCTGCTCCAAAATCCTGAGATCATGTGGTCCATCATTTCTTGGTTGTGTTCAGGTAGACACTGTCCTTAGGTTCTCCAGTCCCTGCTCCAAGCCACACCTCTTTTCATGGCCCATCTTCCCAGGAACGCTGCTACCACCTTTGCAAACCAATGAAGAACTCAGGATCCAGGATGGTACCAACTTGCCCCTAGGTGCACACTCCCAGCTCCCAGAGTTATCTGACAACAGGCACCTGTGGCCCCATGTCATATGCTGCCTCTGGGCAGTGGCTGCAACACCTGCCCAAATGGAAGCACTCAGGGCTGGGAAGAGCCACTTCCTATGCCCCTGATTTCCCTGCATGCTCTGGCCCTTTCTGTTCACACCTTTACCCCACACTCTGCCCTCTGCCTTTTTTTTCCATTTCTCTATTCTGTGTCCTTTATTTTGTATTCCCATTTTCTTGGGCTGCCAACTCCCAAGATGCAAACATAGCTGCAAGAAAGTGCCAGGCTGAGTGACAGGGTGCAACAAGGGAAGAGTAATACACACACACCACACAAGCACACAATCATAGCCTTACTCATTCCCACAAACTTATGCACCAAAAAATACAGACTCACAAAAACAGTTCATGCACACAGATACACATACACACAATACCTAGGTATACAGTTGGACATCTCCAAACAGATGCACATTCATTCTCATATATGCATACTCCAGGCACATGTCCTCATGCACACACAGCCATATTTGTTAACCCACACTCACAGTCCAGACATGCAAAGTCTCTCCTCAGTCTCCACAACTATAAACATTCCCAACCTCTACAGGGACCTGCAAGGTGGCTAGCTATGAATCCAGAGGCAGGCTAAGCTCCAGTCTGGCACAAGGGAGAGTGAAAAGGCAGTGGGACAACAGAAACCTGTTATCTTCCTGTCATAGGAAGCAAGGTGTGAGGAGAACCTACATGCCAAAGAAGCAGTCCACACACTCTGACCTGGAACACTCAGTGAGGAGCCTCGTGGCTCCTAGAGTTGTCCCCCAGGAGTAAGAATGTTGGGGTATGGAAGGAAGTCTTTATGGTCCCAAACGGAACCTCTCCCCTTGTTGAAGCCTGGGCCACCTTAGGCATCCCCTTTCCACATCAACAACACCCCACACTAGGCCTATCCACAGGATCTTGTCTTTCCTTTAAGATCTCTTCACTGATACCTGTACCTCCACAAAATAGGGATCTCACTCAGACACCTCAAGGTAATGTCCCCCTCTGAAGGATCCTCATGCTGCATCTGCCCCTGCACACAGCTTGAAGACACCAGAGGTACCCTTACCTCCAGCCCAAGACCCCCAAAATAACAGGCCACACTTCCTGCATTGCAGATGAAGATGCCCATCCTAGGTGAGCCCACCTCTAATGTGGCAACTCCTGTCGCCAAAGAGTACCTCTCCAGAAGCCGCTATCCTCCAACCCAAGGCGCCTGCACCCTCCCCAGCACCTACCTCTTTTGGCTTGGGTCCCATAGTTGGTGGCTCTGAGCTCTGGTGGCAGCAGGTCCTGCATCCCAGCTGCAACAGCATTGGCTCCTACACTCCAGTAGCTCCAGTGCTCTATTGGCAGTGTTGGTGGCTCCTGAGTTCTGGACGCCATCGCCTCTGTAGCGTTAGATTCCACGCTCTCTTGGCAGTATCACTGGCTCCTGTACTCCAGCGGCTCCGGCTCTCCCTGGGCGGCGGCAGCGTTGGCTCCTGCACTCCAGAGGCTCCTGTGAACGGGATGCTTTCATGCTCTGGTGTGGCAGCGGCAGCAGCAGTGGCGGCGGCAGAAGCAGTGGCTCCTCCTCCCATGATTTGGGGGCGGCTTTGGCTCCTGCGCTTTAGCTAAGTCAAGGGCTCCTGCACTCCAGCCACTCCGGTGGTCCGGCAGGGGCAGCGGCTTCCATGCTCTGGCGGCAGCATTGGCTCCCGCACTGCAGTGGTTCCTACACCTCTAGCTGGCTTCAAAGCTCTAGCTGCAGCAGCGGCTTGTCTTCTGCAATTCTGGGGCGCCATTAGTTCTTGCGCTCCTGCAGCTTCCTGGCGGAGTCGAGGCGGTGGCAGCTCCTCCTCCTCCTCCCATATTCTGGAGGTCACGTGGACTGGTGGACTTGCTAATGGACAAGAAATAATGTATGGTATAATCATAGATGTGGAAGAGTTTATGGTATTATAAATTTGTAAACTTTAATAAGAGTAAAACTAGAAGAAAGTTATGGTCAGCATTAAAAATTTTATGGAATGACAAAACTTTTGAATCAATTCAGAAACATTGGCAGTCTTGCCAACATAAAATGCCAGTTATATGGCTCTCCACATAGGGTCACACTACCCTGCTTATCTTGACATTGATATATCTCATTTTCTGTGGCTCTCTACCAATAGCCCAGCAACACTGAGAGTTCTAATATGAATATAACACAAGTTCTTATATATTTCATTAGCTTTGTGTTATATGCCAGTATAGAAACCAATTCCCAGCTCTATGTGCATTGCATAATATATGAGTTGTGCCCTCAGAGAATAACAGATTCTATGTAGAAACTAGTACCAATGAACCTATGTCACCAATAGGAACCATGTTTTGTGTCTTTTTACATAGGTTCAAGCAATCCTGTAAATCCTGACATTGTATAATTTCAATTTCATGTGAATTCCATGTAAACCACAAATATTTTCCCTTATCCTGTAGGAACAATCCATTCTCATCATATAATCACCCTGCTTCAAGGAGTCAATTAATGCATCCTGACTGGGATGCCTACTGTTTTCTTCAGCCTCCTCAATGCCACACGTTTCCAGCCGCTCTTGATTGCAGGTATGCTGACTTTAATCCCTGACACCTATCCTTATTCATCCTCTCCAGATGCTTTTATGGTTGCTTTTCCCTCTCAGTGGAATGTCTTTCATGCCCCTCTTTTCCAAAAGTTCTTCCTCATCTATGAAATCTTAATTTGATTGTGATTTTTCTGATAAGTTTTTTTGATTCTCTTGACATTATTTATTCTATTCTGTAATTGACACTGAGCATTCTTTTTCTGGTAATTTTATACATTTCTTCCACAAATACTTATTTAATACCTATTATGTGCCAAGCTTCACACCAAGTAGCAAAGATAATAATCATGAACATACTAATGTCTTGTCCTCTAAGAGACTAGATATAGTGAGAAAGCAAGCCTGAAATATAGTCACAGCACAGTGTAATTCTCATAAAGGATATTTAACCTAGTTTCTTGAGGAGAGGAGATAAGAAAGTCTCAGAAACCAAAAAAGTATTTGAGGCAGGGGGTACAGTTAATACAAAGTCTGGAGACAGAGTTCATGTATAATAAACACAACTAACAGCCTAAATTATATATGATAGATATTTGTATATGCTTGAAACTTCAAACACTATGTGATCTGTAAAGAGAGTTTTGTAAAATAGTTAAAAATAACATTTGATTTTAAATATGCCGAATCCTCATTAAAGCTGGAAATGCCATATGCTACTAAAACTCCATCAAAAAAGGAAACTAATAGAAAAAATGCTTAGTTTAGAAAATTATTACTTTCTATGCTGTCTGCAAAGATGGCTGTAATTTTTTGGGAGAAATAATAAATATTTAGTACATAATTTTAAAAGTTACAACCAGGAATGTTGTCATATCTAGATTATACATCCTGCATTTTGATTAATTTATTTTATATTGCAACAGTTACAAATAATAGTTCAACGTTGGAATGTGGGCAAACTTTCACAATGTCAGTGGCAGGGTGGTACCTAGGTATCTCTGTATTGCATGGGCACACACAGCCCCAAACACAGGAGAATGGGACCATGGTACTGAAGTAGCATTGCTAGAGGTATTTCATGAATTTTGAAATACAGTCCCAACCTAAAATTGCTACAGTCACTAAGTTATTAAGTTCAATTCTGACATCCCATCCATGTAATGATTTTATGAAGAAATGCCAATTTATTAGACTACGGCATTTCCTTTAAAAATAGCATGCTTTCAGTGTTAAGATTTGGACTGAAGGGTTTCTAATGGGCTCACTCAATGCCTGTACCTAGGAGAACAGAGTCCTTCAGTCCTTCAGGTCTAAGTACTGGGACAGGCAGGTTACTTGTACATATGTTGGTGCACACAATGACACCAATGACATAATTACATTTGAAATCTAAGCATTAAAATAGTTGCAGAATTAAAATATTTATTATCCTAATATAAAAGGTTAATATTGCATAATCAAACTTAGGCTATAATAGTACTGGGGATAAATGTGTACTTTTAAACTTTTGGAAATATATAATATTGGCAGTTTCTCACAACTCACTCATTGTAGATATTTGCCTGAATATTAGACCATTTTAAAGTAATGATGTGTTAACATAATACTCAATATGATTTGTATTTATTTCCAAGTATTATGGCTAAGAAAGGAAGAAAGAAGAGATTAATCCCAGTTGTAAAAATTGATTGTCTGTATAAATTGGCCCCTAAGGGGAATTTTCCAGATTGTTTTCCTTGTTACTTGACAAGATCCAGTCAAAATCACATTTGTCTCTTTGTCATGTTACTTTAGCAGGGCAAGTTGAATGAAGGGAACAGGTGCCAATGTGTATGAATCAGTGATCATGGCAAAGCACTTATTAGCTGTGGCAGGGCACAGGAAGGCATGAGGGATTAGCTGGAGTAGGAGCACCATGTTATTGATGAAGGTAATAACAAGGCTCTTAGGGCTGCGTGCACCGAGGCCGTAAAGTTTACCAGACAAGCACATCAGGATGTGTAGATACATTGAGGGGGAGTGACAACATGAATAAATATGAAGCATAGCTTCTAACCTGGCAGAGTTATTAAAAGTCCACTGCAGGAAGATGAACCATTTCAATATATTAAACACTCCAGGCTACTAAGGGAGAGTCGCTGTCACCATCAAGGCCATTGTTTGAGGAGTTTTTGTTGTCTCTGTTTTTAATTCTCTTTCTCCTTTTGGAAATTTGAATTTGTTTTCACTCTGGCCACACCTGAATCTCAGCTCTGTGCACAGGCTTGGTAAAGCAAAGAAGCACAGCCTTTCTGCATGAGCTCAGTTAGCCTCTAAATTCTGGGACTTGCTGATCAACATGTAAGTCAACAGGGAGCCTGCAGTTAGATGTGCTGGCTGTATTTTAAATATTAATTTGTTTGTTCATTTGTTCTAGTCCTCTGTACCTAACTTCAGTGAGCTCAAAGCCTTGCCATAGAATTGTACTGGGGGTACTGAGCCTTGAATGGATCTGTGTGAAAGGAAGACAGAAAAGCAGAAATCCAGGCTTAACCAATATAATATGAAGGCAGAATGTGCAATTTTAAATTACCCTGATGTCATTAATTTGGGAGCCACATAATCTGAGAAAAAATAATTCTACATTTGCTGGAGTACAAAAAGCTCTAAATTAATATAGGCAACTCTCAATAAACCTCTTCCTTCTAAGGAAGGGTCACTGCATGATTCAATATTTTAAATTCTACTACAACATAATGACATTTTAGGGAGTGTTTGCAAATGCACACTAAGCTGCCATACTTAGAAGAGTATTTTATTTTAGTATCTAAATCAGCCTTCTGCAGAGGGCTAAGTAATTATTTTATGTTAAATAACACCTAGATGCAGGCAAGCAGCCACATAGAGGTAATCAGGAATCATTACCAAGGTGAAGAGAAAGGATGCCCACTGACCTCTCCAGGGACCACCTCTGCTGTCCTCAGATACTAGCACCCCCTTGCAAAGGAAAACAACCCAACATACCTGCATGCCATAGCAGCTTGTCCAATTACATGGCTGCTTGTAAGAGCTTATTCCTTCACGGTTTTTCATTACTTTTTAAGCTGTTGTTTCTAAAATTGCCTGTCCCATGTTCTAGCACAAAATCTGACACTTCATGCATGGCTCCATCTTTGACCCTGGCTGCCAGGCTTGCCTGAATCTCTTAATGAGCATGCACACGTGGATTCTCACATTGAGGGTCTCCAACTTTTGACAAGTTAGACAAAAGATCACTGTAATCTGTGATAGCATTTGGTATTGCTCTTTTTCTTTTCTTAAAAGAATTATCTGAAATTTGTGAAAATTATGGAGCCATTGTGCAGGACATGCTGCCCGATTTAGACTAGAGATCCCTAAATTCTGTTCTGTCACAAAGGTAGAACTAGTCCAAGGACTCTATTCAGAGCTGGCTACAACCCAAATAAAACAAAAATAAATAAATAAATTGTTAAATAAAACATTTTAACACCATTTTCTATACCAACAAAAAGAAAACAAGTTCCTGCTCAGTGAACTTGAGAGAAGCAACTCTATTTAGACATGTTTATCATTAGCATCACTTAATGGCAGTGTAGATGGGGCCTAGGAAGGGACCCCACACTGCAGCATGGAATTATCTAATTAAGGCTCCAGCCATGAGAGCCAGGTGGATGGATCACAACCATCAAACAGCAGCAATTGCCAGGTGGTTAGAGAGCAAGGCACAGTCTGGGTAAGGCAGGCCACAGTTCTATGGGCTGTGATACGAATACCACTGTGGGTCCTCACAGAAGTGGTCCCTCCAGCAGCAGGCATGTGAACAGTGGCATGGAAATTCTGTAGTGAAGCAGGAGAGCTGCTCTTTGGTTGAACACAGTACCTCACAAAGGGTCTTCCCCCATATGGAGTATGGTGATGGGGAACTCACTGCAAAGTGTCCTTTCCCACGTGGACTATGGTGGTGAGGGGAACTCCCTACAAAGCGTCCTTTCCCATGTGGACTAAAGTGGTGAGAGGAACTCACTGCAAATTGTCCTTTCCATGTGGACTAAAGTGGTGAGGGGAACTCGCTGCAAATTATCCTTTCCCACATGGACTATGGTGGTGGGGAGCTCACTGGTCTGCTGTAACCTTTGCTAGTCCAACCTCCCATGTAACTGGGATGGCTTCCACTTTTGAGGTTTTCAGAGATCTGCAGGGTGGTGCCAGGCCTCCCTGCCCAGCCTCTTGCTCCTTTCCTCTGGGATGGTGGCTGCCTGGGTGGAGGATCCATGTCTCCTGGGGGAATGATTTCCTCTCCACCTGAGGGTGAGCCCCACCTGCAAATTACCAGAGTTTTCACAACTCCATTCTGGGCTCTGAGGATGTGGTAAACACAGCAGGAGATTGAGAGATCTGAGCTGAGTCATCTAACCTGTAGGCTCTGAGGATGTGGTAAACACAGCAGGAGATGGAGAGATCTGAGCTGAGTCATCTAACCTGTAGGCTCTGAGGATGTGGTAAACACAGCAGGAGATGGAGAGATCTGAGCTGAGTCATCTAACCTGTAGGACAAACTTTTACAGTAACACCATTGTCCCCTTTTATACATGAGAAAACTGAGGCCACCTTCTCTTTTACCTCTGTCTTAAGTGTTAACCTTGCTGGACTAATCCAGCCCCAGAAAGCATTCAACTCCAACTGAACCCTTTCCTCTGAGCACAGCTTGTCTATCAGTTTGTTTTCGGCTGTGTCCTGTAAATATTGCAGTATTATTGCTTGAACATATGCTCAGGTTGAGCAATTTCATGAAGTGTGTGATCAAACTGTTTTTCTGCACACTGAGCACACACCTCCACAGAGAGACGGATGGTGAAGGCCAGTGTGTCTCCCCTCAGCTGGGATGCCTCATCCATCCTGCAGGTATCCTTTAGGACTAACACTGATATTTTTTAGAACTTGACTCCAAAATCTGTAAGAGGGAAATTTTTAAATTAAGGAAAGTCTCACAAGTATTCTACCTCAGAGTCATTAATCTTTCTCTCTGCACTTGGCCACTTTCCTTAGGAAGAAAGCAGGGAGACGGCTTTTCTTTTCTTTTTTTAGTTGTTGATGGACTTTTATTTTATATATTTGTATGTGGTGCTGAGAATTGAACCCAGGGCCTCACACATGCCAGGCAAGTACTTTGCCACTGAGCTACAACCCCAACCCTATAATGGTTTTTCTTAATATCATATTTTAGTATAAAAATGCTAATGATTCTGGCATAGCCACTTTTGGCTTGGTTTGGAGAACATCCTTACAGTCTTTGTTCATGCTCTCTGGGAACTTGCAGGAACAACACATACACACAATGTGTCTTATGCACCTTTTCCACCTATTTTATCCAAAGGATGGACTGCTCATTTCTCAGGAATTTAACAACTTTTTCTGTGGACTTGATTCATAAGCATCTAGTTTTATTCCAAAATCAGTTATCATCCTCCCTACATTGGAATAGCACTTGTCATCCTGTGACTGCTCCTGTGGGCTCCATGAAGTGCTGCTTGTTCTTACCACTGCCAAGATGATAGAAACCCATTATAGCTTGGATCCATGGTATTGAGAACAGGTCTTGGAGCCTGATGTATGGAGGTGCTTCTGGCCAGAGGAGTCCACTGCCCACCTTTTGCAGTCATCTGACCAGTCCATCTGTGCTTGAGCTCCTGCCCTGCTGGGATACCACTTTGGGAAGCCTTGCTGTTGAGAAAAGTTAGGATTCTGCTTCTGAACAAACCCATTACCTGTAGAAGTGCTCTTACTCACTGCCATGTGGTGGGTATCTTCAATGTCTCTCACTCCTTTGTAGGTGCAGCATGCCCCATTCTGTGGGGTAGCATCTCTACTACCATGATGGGTATGATGGGATCCCTCTGGTTAAACAACAGAAAACTGGTTTTATTTTCTTTTTCTGTACTGGCCCAACAGTAAACCTGGCTTCTTGTCTCAGACTTCACATATGAGTACAGTGGAAATGGTCCTTTAAAGAAAGTGGGAGGCACAAAAAGATTTCAAGAAAAAACAAAACCATCCCCCAAATATTTGTGTTTACTTGGGCTGAGGCAGAACCCCTCTGTGGGCACTTGCCAGCAGAAATGCAAGCTGCCAGCACAGCCTGGTCTGCCCTGTAGTGGAATGTGCCTTGTGCCATGTGTGTGTTTTGTGGCTCTGCTAGGAGGCAGCCTGTGCAAGCTACTTTGCCATCTCAGCAGATGGTGCCTGGGGCCAGAGTTTACTCACATGTGCTTCTTGAGGAGAGCTTTCAGCCAGAGAGGTTCTTGTTCATGATTGGAAGTCTGCTGGGGATCTTGGGGAGTCTGCTTGGTGTTCACACCCCTCCTGTGTTTCCATCATCAGCTCTGGGTGGAGACCACTGTGCAGGCAGAGGCCTGGAGGCTCAGCACAAGACCTGTCTTTGGTCTTCAGACTCCATAAGTCAACAGGAGGTGCCTGCCTCCCTGCGAGCCTCTCACACTGCAGTCCTTGGGGCACAAGCTCAGCAAGGTGCCTGGACTTCTCAGCCTGACTTCCTATCCTGGCTCACAGGTGGGGCTGCACCACTGAGGACTGCCCCTCTCCAGAAAGCTTGCCTTCAGAGGCCAATACCTACTCTGCCTGCACCCTGCCGGTCTGGAGGCAAACCCTTTTGCCTCCACACCCACACTGTTCTGTCCTGCACAAACTGAAACTTGTTTTTTTAATATTTATTTTTTAGTTGTAATTGGATACAGTACCTTTATTTATTTATTTTTATGTGGTGCTGAGGATCAAACCCAGGGCCTTACATGTGCTAAGCAAGCTCTGTACCACTGAGCCACAATCCCAGCCCCTGAAACTTAGCTTTTTATCTCTATTCTTTCTCTCCTTCTCCCCCTCTTCCTCTTTTTTTAAAGATTAGACCCAGGAGGTGAAAGATGGATACATAAAAAATTATCAACTTAAGGGAAATACTAACATGAAGGGTAGAAGCAGAATGGGATTTTTGCAGGGGTAGAAGCAGAATGGGATGTTTGTTTTTGCTAACATTCCCTTCAGGGGTCTTGAACTGTGTTAATAAGTGAGATAATGGGGTTTATTGCCACTGACCTGGACAACACCTGCATCAGTGAATATGAGTGCTTTGCCCCTGCTAGGTGAAAAGACAGCAGCCAAGACCATGGAGAGACATGCTCCCAAGGCATTGCCAGTGGCAGTTGTGGGAGGAAGGTGTTTCTCCAGCACCTGTAGCTCAATGCTGGGTAGCTGTGGCTTGGCTTCTCCTTCCCATGCCCCTGGTGTGAAGGTATCCTGAGATAAAGACCTCTGCCTCTGAAGGCCAGTTCTTGACTAATGTAACCAATAGCCCTGTCCTGGAAAAGCAGTCTCGCCCTGCAGCCCACTCTCCCTGAGAGCCCTGGCCCCAGGCTTCACCCAGCACTCTCTCTCCTGGGTTCCTCTTTCTCTTCTCAGCTGGCTCCATGATGTTCTCCCCTGGCCCAGCTGACCAAAAAGCTAGGGCAGCACCAGACCCTGGCACCCACACACCTCTCTAAGATGAAGGTTGCCTGCATTGATATATAAACATAAGGAATTTCACATAAGCCTTCTTAATCCTACCTATGATTGAAGCACATTCTAGATCTTTCTTTCACTATTTACAACACTAGGTCCTTCATCTGTGTTTATCACTTTCTTTCATGTTTTAGATAACCATTTACAGCACACTGCAGACCAAACACCTTTCCCACCTATTTTATCTGAGTGAAAGAGGCTAGGGAGATGTCTAGTTTCTGCCCTCCAGGAGGCAGTGTTCCTGGACTTAAAAAGAGCTGAGATCAGCTACAACAGAGACCTGGGACTGACAGGTGGAGAGGTGTTGATTAGTGACAAGTGTTTTGGCTACTCAGATTTTTGCATTTTAATAGGGACAATTCCTTAACTGAAAGAAAGTAATTTCTAATGGTGGGAACTCACTTAGGGTGTTAAGAATGAAGTCTAGAGGGAATGAGGGCTTCTAGCAGCATCTCAAAAGCTGTTCTGGTAGATGCTCAGTAGAAACTGAAGACTGGATTTTTAAATCACAAAACCATTTTAACAAAGATCATTGCCTCTTTTAGTACTCCTTTCACAGTAAGCTGAGTTCTGGATCATTCTAAGATGAGGAGAGATCCCAGCATTAGGTATAATCCTGAGTACCAGCTGTAACCCATAGCACTGAGGGAACTGGAGCCATCTACAGGGTGCCTGGAATGTGGGAGTTCCCTAAATCTCCTGAATGGAGAATTGATGTGTGCAAAGGCCCAGGAGTTGGACAATATCTGTCCATAGAAGAATGATGTTGCTATGTCCCCATGTCCTGGGTTTGCAGGGGTGAGACTACAGAGAACAGGAACTGCTCTTTATAGGCACCATGCCCTTGCTTGACTTCCTCACATCTAATGGCTGATTTACCTGGTTCTTATTCATTAGAAATCCTTACACCCATTTTAAAGGTGAGAAAACTGGCTTGGTAAGTTCTTGAAAGGTCTTCTTGTCTCCCAAGAGTGTGCTAGGCCCAGGATGATATTTTTGCCTAGAATACTTCAAACTACACAAAGAGCATTGCTAATAGAAGCCTAGGCACCACAGGGCTTCTCCAGACACTGGGCTTCTTATTAATGATCTTAGAGAAGAGGCAATATTCTCCCAGACCTATCACAGAGGGACCTGCCTATCTGGGGTGATCTTCTGAGGGACTCTCTGTGAAGTATTGGGTACCAGGAGTACTCCCCAGCTTTACCAGCCCTGTGGTAACCATGCTGAGTGTTGCTCTCCCACAGCTGATGAACTTCTGTAAATGGTTCAGTTCTACTTCTGGTTTAGGGAGACATGATCCCATGTGGAAGACACAGCAGAGAGTGGGGGCTGGGAAGAGTTGAAAGGTAATGACCACAAAATCCCAAAGGAGAGACTGAGGCAGAGCAGGCCACCTGATCCCTGTGGCCATGCCTGTCCTCCTTAGGATGGTCAGTACACTCAGGCTGGCATATAACACAAGCCCCAGCAGATGGAGCTCAGTTAGTTTGTCATACCCCAAAGTCACTGCTGCTGAAGGGCATATCTTTAAACTGTAGTACAATACAATGCTTGTTGCTTTACTTTCTTTTAAAAATTTTTTTAAATTTATTTTTATTTTTTATTTTTAGTCATAGTTGGACACAAAATTTTTATTTTATTTATGTGGTGCTGAGGATGGAACTCAGGGCCTTGCACATGCTAGGTGAGCACTCTACCACTGAGCCACCACCCCAGTCCCAACTTTCAGTCCTATATTTAAGATTCTTTAAAAGGAGAATTTGGTATCACTGCAAAGCATCCAGAATTTTACTAATTTGTTCAAGTGCAAAGGAGTTCCCTTCTTATCTGTGCATTACCCAGGTGCATAATTAGTTTAAAGGAATTTGAGCAGGAACGAGAACAGTTGGGTGACTCCATTATTACCCAAGATTTTCCATTCCTCTTTGTGAGGAAGTCAGGCTAGGTGACCTAAATTAGAACAACAATCTACAGTGAATTGGTTGAGTTTGGATAGAAAATGAGGCTTTCTGAGCTTTGGGTTGTGGGAAGTTGGAATCACTCCTGTGTCAGTTGCCCCTGAGCTGCATGGGGTGAAGACACCTGGGGAAGCTGAGCCAGGGGTTCCTTCTACTTCCAGTGAGACACCTGGGAGGACTGTGTTCCCAGTGCATGTGCTTCTTCTACGTAAACCATTTCCCATAATCCGTGGCTCTAGGTTTTTATCCAGATCCTATACATTTCTCATTGTTTTGCTTAACTCAGGGGTTTTGAAGGATGTAAAACAGGGAAGAGTAGACTTGGAATCACTCCTAGTACCTTTATAAGCAAATTGAATAACAAAATGCAACTAGATAATGTGGCTTTCAAGACCCAGGGCCATGGCTTCATTTCTTCAGTGGCCCGTCATTTATTGGGGGCCTGAGGAGGCCTGGCAGGTGACTGTCCCAGGAAGGATTTCTAGTGTGTGAGCACGTGCAATCCTGTGCCTGTGCTTTGGCCAGATATCAGAACAGGAGCGAGGTCTGCCTTTCCAGGTGTGCAGTCCTCATGGCACAGATGGTTTCAGCGAGCAAAGGCAAACCTGCCTGGATCCAGATCTCTGCTCTAGAGGCCTCTTCCTGTAGGACCTGATGAAAACATTAAATCACATGAGACTCAGATTCCCCTTAGTGAGATGAGGATGTCAGCAACCACCTAGGATATGAGGAGGAGGCTTAAAGAACACAGAGCAGCCCAAAGAGAAGCACCTGAGGATGAGTGGTGCAGGACCCTAGGCTTTGTGTTCCTAGGTACCTATTTTTTATGCAGCTGAAGAGAGGGTGGTGAAGTATCCTGGGCTTCCTGTTCCTTGGCACCTCTGTCTATGCAGCCCACATTAATGAGCTCAGGCTTTTTTGAGATCTTGTTTTTAAAGCTGTGTGACAGTGATGAGCCCATTCTCATGTTGCCCAAGATGGGATGATACCTTCAGTACAGCACCCCCTGGTTGAGCCATGGTCTGAGTAGTGACCCCAGGTGCAGCTGGAGTGTTGAGCAGTCAGCAAGCCCCAGAGATGAGCTTTGTGGGAGTTTATGTGCAAAGCTAAAAGCAATTTTGTTTATGAAAAGTTCTATTTTTTTTTTTTTTTTGCTGATAGTTCAATTAACTTCCCTAAGATGCATGCAATCTTAAAGGGAGACCCAATAACTTTTTAATGAAGAAAGGAAGAACTCCAGCCCAAAGGCTCTTTGTATACTTGGCTTTCCTGACCCCTGCCTCTGGCAAGTAGCAGCCTAATCTTTTGTCTGTAGGCACTGGGTGCTGACTATTGTGGCAAGCTTCTTGACTTGGGTGAGACTCTGATCCCTTAGACCCCTTGGTACTGGCTACTACTGTTTAGCTAATGGGAAAAGTTTGTATTATTTCAAAGCAGAGCAGATAAATTCACAGAGGTGGACATTACAACATGTAGTGACTGTCTTTGGGAGAATGACAAGGCCAGGACTAAACCTTAGAATAATATTGACTGGAATGTAAAGATTGGTGCCCTCTGCGACCACTCTGAAGGTGGGTCCTGTCCCCACTCCCTCCTCAGCCTGCAAGGGCAGTGCTGGGCTGTGACTGACCTTGTTCCTTTCCCACATGGAAGGATTTCAGAGATGCCAGCTGTCATGGATGCTTTTCTCTAGCCCTCCACAAGTCACACACCTCAAGCCCCACTCCTACATGTGGCCACTCTGCTTATCTTTCTCTATGGACATGCTGTTGTTTAATGATATAGGGCCAAAGGAGTCAGCCATCCACCTTCGTTTGATTTTGCTGACACAGGAGCTTCCCACACCAGGGAAAGGTCATCCAGGGGCTGTTATCCCTTATTTGCATGCTTGTGCTCCTCCTAACCACCTTCTAGAAGTTACATCTGAAAGATTTGGGCCAATGTCATGGAGCAGAGCCCGGAACACTACTTGGCTTTCTGCATAGCTGTGTTTACTTTTCCCTATGCACATTTTGGTCTCCTGGATGTCACAACATGTTTCTCCTCTTTCTTCTGTGCTTTGAGATAGGCTTGAGTATGGAGAGTCCAGTTACAGAATGTCATGATACCAACTCACAATGTTTACAGTAATTTTAGTGTCACTTTGTGATTATTTCAGGGCCATTTTGAAGCATGACTGGAGAGAATCGTGGCCCTCAGCACATTGGGATAGAAGCCATGAGCAGGAGCAGCAGAGCCGGAGAAGGAGCAAGCAGGCCAGACATAAAGGCCTGGTTCTGAAGTCAGAGTGCAGCAAAGAAGAGAGTAAGAGGCTCAAGGAGAATGATGTACAGAAGCTTTCTCCCTGTTAATCCCGATCTCAGCAGCACATCTTCCACATAGTGGCAGGGACCTGTCTGCTCAGCTCTGAGCTTTTGTGGTGCATATTTTTGAAGTATTAGAGGAGAGATGAGTGAGTGAGTGAGGGAGGAAGAAACAGAACTTCCCCAATTCCACAGGAGTAATTGTGTGTTACTTACGTTACACCTTGCAAATTGAGTCTTCACAACAAAAGTCAATGCCATTTCTAATCCTTTCTATACTGCATAAAATAGCTTTATATATTTCCCCACTATATGGTTTATGCTTTGCAAGTAGTAAAATTTATATATCTTGGTCTATTTCCAAATCATGAACAAATATCATGCAATGGAGTTGACATTTTAATCCAAAAAGTGTTTAAAGTTCACAAATCAGTATGGCTGCTGACTGAACCTTGTGAAGTACAATGCAACTTTTCCCCAGCACAGGCAAGTCCCAGGTCACTATTTGACAGAGGAAAGGACAGGTGTATGGTACCTTTCTCCATTAATAACACTTTGTTTTTAGCCAAGTTTTGCCCTGAAATTAAAGGCAGATACAAATGAATAAAATGGCCCTCATAAAACGTCTTGATCTTTAAACCTACTTTGTCATAACCGTTCAGTGCCTAAGCACGTACAGCAATATCAGGGCAGCTCTGCCCAAATTCTACAAAGCCAGCATCTCCTGGGTCAGGAGAAGCTTATGTCTTCCTGTTGCTCCAGTGGGACAGTCTGAATATTGCCACACACAGGAGGTCCTGGGGCCTTCAGCTTCAGCTCCACTCCAAGGATGGTCTTACCTGTAGAGCCTTAGGCCTGCCTGGACCTGCCATACAGAAGCAAAGTGGGGTTTCTCAAGAGATAAAGTCTATGGGCCCCTGCTTAAGAGGGAGGAGCCTGGCCTGGAGGCTCTACCCTATCTCCACCCCTCTCTGGAACTGTTTCTGATTCATCTGGGTTCTAGAGTGCAGGAACCTCCACCTGTTGGTAGCATCTGCTTCTGGAGCCTTGCCTCCGCTGGCCTCAGCCCCACAACAGCTTGTCCTCCATTGTTCCTGGCATTTTCCTGCCATTCTCTGCAATCTCCATTTCTCTTCCTTCTGGCAAACCAATTTTACCTCTTTCTTGTAAGCCAAGGCAGAGGTAAGAGAAGACATTGGGAGATGAATGTGCCAGTGACTAATGGGCTTTCATTTGGATTAAAAATCACATATCATAGAATGAAGAGTTGATTTAATGAGAGCCATGGTTCTGGCTCCAGGGAGGGTAAGCCATCCAGGGCTTCTGCATCCTGGTGAATCTCTGGTGAGTTCACAGGATTCCGTATCTAAGCATGCATGCATTCTCCAGGTGGGCCTGGGTTTCTGGGCTGCCATTTGTTTTTCTGTGTTTTGCTTCTATTTTTGCCTTATTTTGCTCTTGGTAATGACATATAACTTAAAAAATGGAATACCCATCTCACAAGTAGCAAAGACACCTGGTACTCTGCCTCTACTGTGGCAGCACCCTTCATGCCCAGTAGGCCCTTGAGCACCGGCTTTGGCAACCTTTCTACATAGAAGACACCCCTGCAACCTTCCAAAAAATGTCAATTCATCACTTAGAAGATCACACTCGAATTACACTGGAATTACATGTCTCTTTAGCTGTACTGCTCCCAATAGGACATTTCCAAATGGAATGACAAGCAGAGAATGAGTCATAGCACACAGTATCCCTAAATCCATCAGTACTAATGGTCTCATGACCCGTGTGAATTTCTATGTGCTTAGTTGCAGCTCAGCCAACCCCATCCATGGTAGGACACAGGCTCTGTGCAGCCCAGCTTACCTGCATTCCCAATCCTTCTCAGGTGAGGCCTGGTAAGTAGGTAGGCCTGTGCCTCACTGTTACTCCACAGCTTCCCTTGAGCCAGTGGATACCAAATGGTCTCAGGCCCCCATGCCATTGAGCTCCAACAGCAACTGAGCTCAGGCTCTTGGATATCAGGGGAACAGCAGAGGGATAGGTGGCCTCCAGTGCCCATGGGCCCCACTAGCACACTATTGGCTTCCTCTTAGGCTTCTGCTGCTCCTTTATGTGCCACATTACAACAAACACAAGTGAACTGGGCTAGAGTGAGGCATGTGGGCACAATTCTCAGGCCTTTATGAAGGCCAGGTCTTATTCTTTTGAGGAGTTCTTTGTGCTAAGCCATTGTTGTGACTGCCTGAGATAACAGGACCACTAGGATGAGCCCTAGACTGTCCCTGGTGAGGTGCTGGGGCATTGGACCTCCACCCTGTGGGTGTTCTTTCTGTGAACCTGTGCTCAGTTTCCAAACAGTGTCCACATACTAGGGGTGCAGCTCTGACATATGCTTTAAACATGAGTCCTGTCTGTTCCATCAATTGGTAGTTCCAGTGTTACCTATAAATAAACATGTAAACACCAGAAAAAGCACAGAGCAGGGAAGGGAGGTAAAATCAAATTTTCACCTAAATATTTTTATTTTCTTCCCAACAATTTGAATATAAACAATGATATTTTGCTAAAATACTGCCTAAAATACCTGACATTTACAGACTCTGATGTGGTATCTGCATCCATGACATGAGGTAGGCTGGGGCATTCTTGGCCCATTTAAGACTGTGGGACTGTGGCCAGTGCTGGTTCAGGAACTGGATCCTGAGTTTCATGTTTCCTGGAATGTAGGTTGGAGCAGTGACCTGCTCATGTGTGACTCAGGGAGATACTGCTCTGTTCTCACATAGAGAGGCCATTCCCTGACTCCATGACACAGCTGTGGCTGATGGTGCTAATACTCTTGGAGGCTTTCCAAGAGCCTAATTTGAGTCCTTTGTGACAACTGCGGTTTGTGGTCCAAATTATCTAACTCCACACAAAAGCAACAGTGATGACCTTGAGGTTTGCTCTTTGAGACTAGAGGTGCTGATCCAGCAGGGTCTCGGACACCCATGCTATTGAGTTCTGGTCCAGGGTCTAGGAACAGGCCTACCAGCTTTCTTCCTTTTCTGAACCGAGCTTTGCTTTCTCATCTGCAATGTATGAGAATCAGTGTGCTAGTGCACAAGCTTAGCACAACAGAAGTCCCCAGAGCATCCATTCCTGCCCAGTGCCCACCCTGTGCATGCCCCTCCCAACCCAGCGCCAGACACCCTGACCCTGTGGCTCAATTCTGGAGAGCATTTGGTGTTGTGTTTCAGTGCACAAAGGGTTGGCATGCTGCATCACTCTGTTCAAACGAAGAAAGAAAAAAATACACCAAGTTTAAAATAAAACTTGGATCTCATCCTCAAACTGAGAATGTTTACATGGAGCATATTGATCACATGAGAAACAAATGTTCTTTTTGGTCTGAGCAGCCCATTTATCTAAGGCATTGTAGAAAAGAATGAGCGCCTGAAGTATCCAGCACAATTTCCGATTTGAATGAGGAATAAACCAGGCTTCCCTTTTCATGTTAGGAAGCCCTGTGTTGTGCTCACCAGGAGTCAGTGCCTGCTTATGGTGTGCATGGGTCCCCAGCACTGCCTTTCCACCCTCACGGGGGCTGTCACAATATAGACCATCTGCTTTCAGCATGATGGCACCATCCTGGATCAGCAGCAGCTTGGTCTCTACAGCTGTTAACTGAGAATAATGCACCTTTCAATCATTCCTCTCATGGGCAAGCCTCAAAGAAGAAAGATGTAGGACTATAACAATTAACCCCCTGAAAAACACTGAGGTTAGGAGCATATTTACAAAGAGAAATGAAAATGAACAAAATTGTCCAGACACACACCAAAAATAGCCAAGAGCAATGCGGGTATGGTCAACCCTGAGCCTGGCTGTGGGGATGCAGGTGTGGTCAGCATGGATCCTGGCCATGGGGTTGAGGGATTGCTGAGGGACAGAGCCAGCTATGCTGCTAGGGCATGGGCACCTCACTGCTGGGCAGGTTTTAATCATCTTCTGAACAGACAGCATGTCATCCAAGGCAGGACCACCTCGTCGTAAGGCACAGGTAGAAGTTATTTGGTGTTGATGAAGGATTTAAGTGATTCATATTTTTTTCTTTATAAATGCTTTTTAATTTTTTTTAGTTGTAATTGGACACAATACTTATATTTTTATTTGTTTTTATTTTTATGTGGTGCTGAGGATTGAACCCAGCAACTCGCACATACTAGGTGAGTGCTCTAGTGTTGAGCCACAACCTCAGCCCCTCTAAATGCTTTTTATTGTGTCTCTTTTAAAGTTTTATTGGGACCAACTTCAAAAGAAGTTATCATCTTATGGTTATCCTTTGAATTCTAACATCTACCAATTTGCTATAATAAAACATAAAAATATATAAAGTCTTTTGAGTATGTATTGTGCATGCATGTGTGGAGAAAAAGCAGAGAGTGCCTCAGTTACACTGAAACCCATACCCCAATGTGAAGTGTGCCTGAGGTCCTATCTTATCACCTGAGGTCTCATCTCATCACCCTGGGAAGCTCCATGGAGCACCAGAACACATGTGGATGTTAGACCATCATGGCAGCAGGCAAGAGATCTCCACAATGGCCACACAGTCCCTGTGCTGCCTTGACTGAGCTTCAGCCTGAAGGGTGGGAGCTGTACAGTCCTGATGCTGGAATCTGATGGGAGTCAAGGGGGATGGAGGCTACTATATCCTGCTGGTCCAGCCCTGAGCTGCGTGTCCTGTCCAGGGCAGCATGGAACACCCCAAAGACACAAACCCTTGTGGAAGTGTTAGAGAGTGCTCAAGGGGCTGTGCAGGTACAGCTGCCCAGAAGGAAGCGAGAACTTCACCCACACTCCAAGGTCCTGGGTTCTGGAGGCTGCAGCTCAACACAGCTAACCTTCACTTTCTCATAGGGTAACCCCACAGGACATATTTTAGACAAAAGAAACCACCCTATAGAGAGGAAAGCATGACAGGAAGCCAGTATATGGTTCACCCTTTCTGAAGGGTCCATCAGTAACCAGAGCTGTGGCATCATGAGCAGTGTGTGACCCTGATGCTCTCTCCCATAATCTCCCTCAGGAAACTCACTGGTATTCAGAGCCTCAGCTACCTTCTGAGAAGGACTCATACTTGTGTCTGAAGCCTGACATCCTGTATCCTGCAACCCATTTATGCAGCATGGACCCAGTGTTCCCCTCAGCAATGTTAGCAATGTCTAGTGAAGGCCAGCTCTGCCTGACTCCAGACTTTCCCTCTGACATTGATTTCTCTTCCAGGGTCCCATCTTAGCGATGATATTCCCTTGCCCCCAGTGCCAGGGGCAATAGTTAGGGAACAGTGAAGTAAAATGTTTTCAAGGCATGGAGAGGGACAGAGGAAGGTGTGAGGCTTCAGAGCTAGTGCCACCCAACATCCATGAGCGTGGTGATGTTACTGTAAACTCCAGTAGGGCATCACATGCTGTGCAGTGCTTCTGGGGGCATGACCATGATCAGGAAGGGACAGAGAGCAAAACACCATCAGCTCCTGCTGAAGCAAGGGTCAAGGCCGGGACTGGTAGGAAAACTGGAGTACACTCTCAGCCCAGCAGCACAACTCTGAAAAAGAGTGGAAGATGTCACTATGGGGCTCCCAGGGAAGGGGCTCTTGGGTGCTAACCTTGGCATCTCATGTTCTCCTGAATCAATTAATGCTTTTGGAGCATAATGGAAAATGTGGGGCTTATGGAAGGCAGTGATGTTGGAGGGGATTTTCTGAGAAGGTGTGGTTCAGTGGTAGAGAAGGTCTGGCTCTAGGAGGTTCCTGGAGAGGAGACCACAGGCCCTACATGTGCCTAGGCCAGCACTGAACTGCTCTGTGGTTCACAGCACAGCACAGGAGAAAACTCCCTGGCATCATGGCCCTAAACTCCCAAGTCCATCCGCATGTCAGGCACCATGATGTGCTTACCAGGACACACAAGCACTGCTTCACAGGGGTTCACATGGTCACCCTGACAAGTGCCACGGGCGGGGGGCATGCCTGATGTGCCTTCCTCCCAGAAACACACCCAAAGACAACAGATACATATGCACCATCACACACCCTATCATGTGTCTGAGTCCACTTGGAGAGCTTTCAGTTTCCCCTTTGACTAAAAAATAACAATTGTCCTGAAGCATATTTATGGTACACTGCAAGCTGGAAGGGCTTGGATGCAGTCTGCAGAGCCTGGAGTCTAGGCTCTGGAGGGCCTGCATGTCCTGCCCTGACATCCTGCATGTTCTGAAAGCTAACTCCACAATACCAGCTGCACATATGGCCTCTAAGCCCATATGCTCCTGGGCACATCAGTTACACTGCTCCCACGTTAGAGAAGGAAGCATGTCTCTGAACATATGCAATTAAATTACTAAGTGCAGATCTTTAGTTACAAATTCTATTTGATTTCAAAATTCTTCCCTTATAGTTCTCAGCACAGCCTACATGTCCCAGCAGCCCTCTGTCAATTAGAGATACTCAAAGGCTTACGCTGGTCCGCTGGTGGGGGTTTTCCAGAAGTAAGCATCAGCACACCATTTCCTTCCTGGCACTGAGGTCTGGTTTTCTTCCCTGGTTTCCTGGGGTTAGACCACAAGAAGAGACAGATTATCAGCTGTGCTCACCCTCGCTGAACATGCCAGACCATCTGCTGCCTGGACATTAACCTAGATGAGCACTTACCACAATTCCAAGATACATTTTCTTCAATGATATGATGGAAAAATAACAACATTACAAAAAGTAAATAAGTGTGTGTGTGCGTGTGTGTGTATGTGTGTATATATATCACTTCTTAGCCCAAACTACCATATTACTAGTCCATATAACACATTTGTGTTGCTTGTTGCTTGTGTTATTAAGTGTGATATCTTCCAAAGAAAAGGTTCTGTGACTAGAAAACAATGTAATATTTAAAAATAAAATTTCTAGTTCTTTAGATGAAGGAATATTCTGTTGATTCACATTTTTCAGTTGCCATGACAAAACACCCGAGAGAAACAAGTTAAAAGGACCAAAGGTTTACTTTGTTTTTTTTGTCTGTGGTCATGTGGCTTTATTGTGTCTGGGTCCCTGATAAGGCAGAACATTATGGTGCAAAGCACTAATATCCAAGTGGCCAGGGGACATTGAGAGAATTCACTTATATCACAAAGTTCCCCAAAATCATTAGCATGTGAACCCATCACTGTATGAATCCTGACAGGTCAGAGCCCTCATGAGACTGTCACATGACATAGGCCAACATCTGCCCTAGGGCCAGGCTTGACAATAATGTATGACTGTCAGGACACTAACTGTTTTAATATCTTTGTGTTAGCCTTGTTGGGCTTCTCAAATTAAACAAACAACAACAACAACAACAACAACAACAACAAAACAAAAACCTTAATAATTTCTCACAGTACATGGGATTTACCCACATGGTTTTAGTAAAACTCGGATTAAATAAGTAAGGATTGATACAGAGTGTGTGATCATGGCCAGCCAACTGCTGCCCATGGAGTGTTGAGATGTATTTATTAAGGAGTGGCAGAAAATCCTAGGGTGGGAAGGTGGGTTGGCAGCAGAAGCAGGTTCCTCCTCACCTGTCCGGGGTTCTGGCCCATGGCCTCATTCCCTGTATGGGGCTCAGCCATGGCCTGGCATGGGTAGGAGGCCCAGACTGGGGTCAGGCCTCAGTCTGGCTCCATATATTCTGTCCATTTCCACATGGGATCAAAAGAAGTCTCTTCCTTTGTTTATTCTAGTGTTCCTTGTTTTTAAAGAACTGGGAAGTGAGGAATGAGATGGATATGCATACAATCCAGTGGTTGGGGTTCCTCATCCCCAGTGGGGCAGAATCCCAAAGTAGTGTCAGCCCAATCCCACTGAGAATATCCCAATTGCTATGAAATGTTCTTGCATTTGTTGTTCCCAGAGCATCAAGGCTGTCTGGGAAGCTGTGTAGTGAAGGGTTCAGGAGTCCACAGTGTCTCTCCAATCTGAACCCCAGAGCCAAAGTAACACTAGCGATCATCTCACTTCCACTGGGGATGGGGAAAGAGCTGGAATATCCCTGGAACACCACCCTCTGTCTCTTTTCCCCCGGGGCTTAGCAAGCCATTCCATGCCTTGGTATGATATCCTGGGGAGCTGAGAACTCCAGCACAGGGGCCTTCAGCCTTGGGTCCACACTGTAACAAGTGTCCCAGGAGTGCACACCCAAGGGTTTCATCTTCAACCATATCAGGGTTCAGCATGACTACAACAAGGTTGGTGCTGGCGAGAGAGTGAGGGAAGGCACCCTGGAGGCCATCTGGTGCCCACACCACCCTTTCTTGAGTCATGAACCTCCTCAAAGCCTCCACTGGAGACCCCTCTGCATCTCTGTGCAGCAGACACAGAGAGTGTGTAGACATTTCTCCCACAGCTTCAGAATGTCCAGTGCAAGGAATAAAGCACTTCTGCTGGGAAAATATCATGTATTCATCTCTGGGTGGAAGTAACCTCACCTTGCAATTTCTGTTCTTAGTGTTCAGAAAAGGAAATAATTGTTTGCACAAATGTTAAGCTTGCATTTCTTTCTTTCTTTTTTTATAAACTAAAGAATTTACATAATTTAAATATACATGTGCATGTACATAGCTCCACATACAGAGAGCAATTCTAATGGCATAAGTAGGAGAGAAATATTTTAAGAGAAATATTTCTAAATGTGAGCTAGTGAGCACATAAGAAGAAGAACAATTACTTTCCAAATGACCCTTTAAACAGTGAATGTGAAAATTAGTTGCAAGACAGAGTTCTCCATTACAGTAGCCACTCCACACACCAGAGTGCTCTTGTTTATTCACAAGGCAGCACTTGTTATCTATATCAACATTTAAGAATTATTTACAATATTTTGTTGCTTGCTACCTTAATAACATATTCCTTGCAGTTAACTTCAGAATGGTTGGCAGTTTTTACATTGTTTTTTCCCAATGAATATAGATTTTCTTATAATTTCCAGTCTTAGCAATAAATTGCAGAGTGGAGAGTTGTGAACCCCTGGGAATCCTGCCCTCAGCACTGCATTCCCCTATTCTCCCCACAGGTGGAGGGTGTTGGTCTCTTTCCTAGCTCAGATCCATGATACCAGGACACAAACACTCAGAATCACACTTTGGAGTGTACATTCTAGAATGTTCAAGCTTCCTTACTGCTTGTTCATGACACACTTTGATTTTCCAAGTGCTATGCTAACTCCTGAAGAGTAAACAGAAGATCCAGGGATAATTTTGCAGAGGAGGTTACCAGGCTCACTGGAAGTGGACACTTACTTGCACATCATCTGGTGGGAAGGCTTCTCAGCAAAGCACCATGAAGCTGCGGAGCATGGCCATAGGAAGGGACCCAAAGTTAGCTGGGCTTGCCAAGGGGCAGTCCCACGGTGGGTAGGGTGCACAGTGACCAGTGCTGAGGATGCTGTGGTAAGATGCCTGCTCCATCTCTGTCCTGGGCTTTCTCCCTGTGGAGAGTGGGTCAGGACACTTCCCTGGCAAGGGAAGACCTCAGGACAGTAAAGACATGTTCCCCTCAACCTACACAGGAATGCCACATCACATGCAGATGGATTTCACTCAGGTTTGCCCCAGGAGGCCAGGGCAGGGAGCAGGGTAGGACAGCAGGAGCTAAGACCACACTGCAAAGCATGCCTCCAGGTGTCCTGGGCCATGTCCCCTGCTCCTTCACTGGCCAGATGTCATGTGTGACCACTTGTCTTGACTCTGGCTAAATGCACCGCTGTGTCTGTCTTATTTCACAGAGCAGGTTTCAGTTCCCTATTCTGCAAGCTTAACTTTGAAGTCTGAAAAATATAATTTCATTGTGCTGTGCACTACCATAACAAAGTCCTTGGATTGTGAAAAAAAAAATACAATGTACCTGGCCCGGTATTTACTAGGAAAATCTATTATCTAAAGCATATTTCTTTCTCAAATAGCTGAGTTTTGCTGGAAAGAAACAGACATTCTAGACTGGATTCAGTGAAGCAAACAACAGAATAAAACCAGAGTAGGAAAACTTTATTGAATTTAAATAACAACAAAATCTTTCTCAAAGGCATTAACCACAATCCATCTGGGCTCCTGATAAAACCATAGCTATTGACACCGAGATGACAGAGGATCTACACACACACACACACACACACACACACACACACACACCTGCTTCAATTATTGGCTGCCTTTGTATTTAGAAGCAGAAAGTATCAAATCATTTGTTCAGATTGATAGACAGCGAAAGTATAATGCAGAGAGATAAAGGTTACCATCATTCCACAAAGCCAAAGAAAAGTGGGTCAGCTGTTCACCAAGCACCCGGTCAGACATGTGGGGGGTGCCCTGGATGAGAATTTGCCTGTCCCATTGTAGAAACCAGAAGGGTCACAGCTCAGGTCCTGGCTGTGGGGAAGAAACCTCCTTATTCAACAGATGGGCATCATCAGCCCCAAGAATGTGCTGGCATCACCACAAGGCACAGTTGAAGCTATTTAAGTAACAGCCATCGCCTTTACAGTGCTTATGTGGTTTCCGTAACAGAAATGCTGCCACTTTCTCTCACAGGATGTTTGACTGTGTGATTGTAGCCCACAACCTGCCATGACCTATCAGGGTATCTTGGATGCCAGCATACCCATGGACGGTGCCCCTGCTTCCTGCCCATGCCTCAGAATGTGGATGCACCATTATCTAAATCTTGGATTGCAACATGAACTTTGTAAGTTCAGAGAGGCCACCAAGAGCCTTGTATGCTTTTGCTTTGATAAAACAATAAAAACTCTTCTAAAAGCCTGGATGGGCAGGAGTCACCAGTTATGGTGTGTTTTGAAGGTAAAATTTATTCAAAGAAGTCAAAACAATTAAAATTGTTTTGGGGGTGGGTGTGAAGCTCACACCTGCCCAGGTACAGAATTGGTCCAGACTTGCTCTGGCTCATGTCAGGTGCTCAGTCCCCTGAGGATCTGTGCTTGGGACTAGGACTCTCAGTTTATGGTCAGCCCTCATGCAAGTCCTCCCCGTGAGCACAAAGAACAGATCAGGATGTGTGTCCCCTTGTCTTCTCATGCCCTGTCCCACTCATTTGGGCCCATTGCAGGTTCTGCCATTTAATCACCAGAGCTATGGCACAAATTCCCATGAGCACTTGCTCCTACAGAGTGCACTGACCATGATCTCCCCGTGAGGGCTGGCCAAGCTCCTGTGCCCTGCTGGCAATGCCTTCTTCTGGGTTGGTTTTCTCTTCCCCAGCCATAGTGGATGGGTAGGATCAGAGGCCCTGAGTCATGATTAGTGGCCTTATAAGGAGACCAGCACTCTCTGCCTGCATCTCCAGGAAGGCTTCTAGAAGACATGCCAAGAAGAGAGAGTATGACCAGGCAACCAGGCCTTGGCCTCCAGAACTGAGAAGCCAAGTCTGAGTAGCCCAGCTGTGATGTTTTCTTCATCAGCCCAACTGAAGGGAGCACACTCAGTTGCCTAAAAACATGATTCCAGACCATGTTACATCTCAGAAATCCTAATTTTAAACAATCTGTTGCATCCTCTCCTGCCCTTGCACACTTGCCTCACTCTCCCTTGGCCTGCCAGGCCCAGCTTGAGCCCAGGAATCACACACAGGCCTGGAGCAAACTCCTGCCCCATGCAGACTCAGGGAGGCAGAGACTGAGTCCTGTTCTACATAATAGATCCCAGAACGGGAACTCACTGAAGCATCTCAATAGACAAGATCCCAGGATCCTATTAGGAAGCCCAGAAAGAGGAACTGCCCTTGTCACAACCTCAGGCCACATCGCAAGTCAATAGGACAACCCACATCCCTCTCTCCTTCCCATGGTTTCCTCTGAGTCACTGAGCTTTTCTCTGCTGCACTCTGCTGTCTCTAGTCTCTGGGAAAGGGGACCACATTCCCCTGATTCTTCTCCCTCTGGGGCTCACTGGACCATACAGTGTATCCTCCCTGCAAGTAAGTGGCTTCCACAGCCATTCTTGTGAGGGTAGTTGAGGGCATCATCACTTCTTGGCTGCCAGAGGGGATACATCCAAGTTCTTTCTTTCCTTCATGTGTGGTCACCTTGAAATGTGGGCTGCTTTCTATCAGCCTGGGTCCACAAGTGGCCTTAATGGCAGTTAGTAGTAATGCAGAAAACTGAAATGGCTTGGGCAGTTTCAAAGCCTGGAGAGACAGGGATTGCTGTTACAGAGCATAGCCTGCCCCTGTTGACTGACAGATGGCATTAACAGACTTCCTCTCCGAGGGCATGGCACACTTCCTGGTGGTAGCCATGGGCCTTCTCTTTCACTCTACTGACAGGATGTCATGGTTCACCCTGGACAAACATGCCTTGAGATTGTGGAGATCTTCAGCATGGGGGCCTAGGGTCCATAGAAGGAAGAGAGAGAATGAGAGAATACAAATGGCCACTATCAATATATTAAAGAACAAATATTTTCACAACTTCACTGTTGTGTTTCAAATTCCAGCACACTATTCCCACATATAACTCATTTCAATTTTATGCAGTTACTCTGTTCACATGCCACAGCTTCTCAAATTTATAAACATCACCATCTCTACAACAGAAACAATTGGGTTTGGAACTAATCCAGGTCCATTGCTTCTTTAAAAAAAATCCTGTCTTCCTCAGACTATTAGTTTTTATGACTATATCACCTTTTGGAATCCATTAACTTCTTACTATTAGAAGAGATGGTAAATACATTCAATCATACACATTTTCCAGAGTGTAATGTATTTTATTTCATTCAAACTTTGTATCAACCTCCAGAGCTTAAGTATTATATCACTTTTACAACTGCGAGTTTAGGTGCTTTCCTAAGATCACATAGCTTGGTGATGTTAGAATTGGGATATGAATCTACTTCTAACTTCAAACTGAGGTATTGTTTTGTATGGTGCTTCCCTGCAAGAAGATGTTGTTTTGTTTTGGTGGAAGAAGAGAGCTTTTATGGAAAACAGAGGTGCAAACACATCCATTTCTTATTTTCTTTCTAACTCATTCTGCATTGCAAACATTGATTAGCCTTAAGAATGTATCTGACCCTGTTTTTGCCCCTGGGAAAGAACACAAGCTAAATATTCTCTGTAAGAGGCAGAGATAAAGAACAGAGTAGATATTTAGTCTTTCTAAAGCCTTTGGTGAAGGCTTTAGATCTCCTAAAGTCTTTAGATCTCCTGATACCCAAAGAAGTTAACAGAGCTATTCATGGATACCTAAGTTAAAATATATAAAATAGAT
Source organism: Marmota monax (assembly GCF_021218885.2). NCBI lineage: Eukaryota > Metazoa > Chordata > Mammalia > Rodentia > Sciuridae > Marmota > Marmota monax. The sequence goes on along the minus strand of NW_026694147.1, from coordinate 692,481 downwards.
TCCAAAAGTTATTTTTTACAACCTTTCCAGGTAGTTTTAATAAACAGTTGTTTATCAAACTTCTGAATTCACTGGTTTTTAAAACAAGCCTTAAACCAAATTCTGAAACTTAGGAAACTGTTGAGAACCACATAACCTAGTCCAAAAAGTTATTTCAAAGTGTCTTAGAATACTTTTCAGCTTATAAAAAGCAATACAATTTTCTCAGGACAATTCCACATTTTACTGACCTCATTTCTACCTATCCCTTTCTACATATAACAGAGGCTGTAGAATAAGTTCATTTTTATTTACATAGCACCAAATATAACTCTCAACTTATGAAAGAACTTATGAAAAAGATCAGAAACATTCAGAGTATCTAAAATTATTTGTTGGTGCCAGGGACTGAACCCAGGTACTTAACCAATGAGCTATATCCCCAGCCTTTTTATTTTTAACCTTGAAACAGAATTTTTCTAAGTTGGTGAGGCTGGCCTTGAAATTTCAATCCTTCTGCTTCAGTCTCAGTTACTGGGATTACAGGTGTGGATCACCACATCCAGCACAGAGTATCTAAAATATAAATATTATGTTTCTTTTACATATTTTTCTCCTTACATGAAAAGTACTAAGTAAGTTTCACTTAAATGCCTTATGTTAAAAAAAAAAGAAAATTAGGTACTTCTCACTTAAGAGAGTTGAAATTATTTAAAATGAGAGGTGAGGGTAAGAAATGAGCTATATATTCAATGTAAATTGTATTAAAACCCAAATATAAAATATAAACAGAAGGGAAACTTTCCTAGAAGGGAATACATATTACCTACTTTTCTTGCCAAGGTAGGTAAATTACATCAAAAAGAAATCTAGAGGAAGACAGTTTGAGTTTTTTCCCTTATAAATGTCAGTAAAAATAAATTCCATAGGGTCAAGATATTTAGGGTTATAATTAGAAATATATAATCCGTTTTTATGACAAGGCAGCTAGTTGAAATAAATTAACACAATCATTTGAATTGGTTGTCTGCATACTGAACAGGACTTATTCCTTTCCTTTAGCTTCTTTGCACATGTGAAGCATGACATAAGATATCCTGATTTATTGTAAACATTTTTAGGTCAACCTTGGCAAATCATACATGGTTCAATGACATTAAGGAGGAAATTAGTTTCTGCACCTTCTTCTTTGTCTTGTGTTTCTTCCTTCTCAAACTCTTTGACATCTTCTTGACTGTGATAACTAATGATATTTGAAGTTGATAGCTTAGAATAGTCCTCACTTTCTTGTGACTGGGAGGCTTATGTGATCTTATCATTTTCCTCAATACATGATTCTTTGGAATCATTTGCTGTAGTTTTTTTTTTTTTAACTCCAGCACATCCAACCCCTCTTCTGTCTGTGTTGAGCTTTCTAGTTTGGCTTTCACAGAAATTCCCCCTTTATCTTCAGGAAGCCAGTTCTCACAAAGGTTCCAACATCTATTGCATTGTGGTGGAAAGGGAGGATTCATTTCATTGCATGAGGTACACTTCCAATAGTCAGCTAAGGAAATTTCAGGATCTTCTTCAAATGAATCTGTATCACTTTCCCCTGCCTGATACACAGTAACTCAATACACCTCATCATCTTCATCTGAGAGTTCTTGTCCTTCTTCACTAAGGCTATAATCCTCTGAATCAAGAGATTCAACTTCAAATTCTACACTAAATTGATCTGAAACTGAGTCCTGATCCAACCAATCACTGGAATGTTCACTCACACCATCTTCAATATTCAGATTTGATGGAATCTCTATTGATTCACTGCTACTGCTTCCTTCACAACATATTTCCCTTATTACACACAGAGCCAGGCTTTCATCAAAGGAAAGGGAAATACTATCAGACTTGTGGTGCTTTTGTCATCCACCAGATAATTCATATGAATTTTCTTCTGTCTCACTAATTGCTCTCCTTTTAGATGAGGTAGACGGTCTAGAAACCAAACAGGAAGATGAAGTCTTCTCTTCATGTAGTTCTAGCATAAGGCCCTTCTGATACACTCCCACCTTCAAGATGAAACCTGTTCTCACTCACTAATGTGCTGCCATCTGATGATTCTCTTTTATGGTGTAAGTGTCTTTTTGTGCATCAACAGACTTTAACAACTTCAAAAGCAATGACTTTGGTCAAACCAGGGTCTCTTGTTCCAAAGCTCGAATCTGTGAGTTGCTTACAGCACCATCAGTAGAAAGAGATATGCTGTTATTGCACAATGGCCTGGATCAGTACATAAAATGTGCCACATATCTGTGACCATGGGTGCCTATCTTCAATCAGGAAAAGGAATGGTTTAAATGGCCTCAGCTGTAGACAGTCAGGACTTAGCTCCTCCAACGACAGTCTCTCAACAGTCTCGTAACATGTCTGAACTTCACCAGCCTGCTAAACACTCCAGGCTTTTTGCTTGGAGGTGGGAGAGGGGGGGGCATGAAGGGTCCTTCAAGGTGCCCCAGTTTCCTTCACCTGGAGCGCTTGGGCCTCAGTGACCATTCCACTGGCAGCGCAGACCACTGGGCACTTGAACGCACTAAGTCCCACAAGAAAGGTAGTGCCTGGCAAGGGGAAAGTGACAGGAACTCGGCTAAAGGTGTAGGGCTGCCCCTCCAGTTAGGTTTCTGGCTCAATTTTCTCCCCAGAACACAGGGCCACAGAGGCCAGCGCAGAAGCCAAGCTCTGCAGTGTGCCCCAAAAGTGATTTTTTGTTCCTAAGGAAAATATGGCACAGATTTACTTGAATTCAAGTTTCTTTTGTTCATAGCTTTGAGGATGTGTAAAAACAGAAGTAAATATTTTTAAGTTTTGCCAACATTTATTTTTTTTAAAGGAAAATCTATGATGGTGTTTCTTTTGGCTTTAGAGAAACATACTTGGTTCTGTAAGCAGCAAATGTAACAAGTCCCATATAAAATGCATCCAGAACTCAAGTTGAGATGCATCAGAACTGTTCCCTCAAAATTTTCTCTTCCATCCTGTTTCTATACAAGGTATCTTCTGCAATTTTTATATTTTGAAAATTTTCTCATCTGTAATACCAACTCAAAGGAAACCATAGTGTTTTTTTTTCTGAAAATATTCTCAAAAGAAGCTTCTAGAGATAAAAATAAAAAAAGACTTTTTTGATGTTATATATGGGAGTCAGCAGCACTGTTATCAATTTATGGCTTAAGTTCATTCAAGAGTCCCCTAAGAGGCATAGGGTCAAACTGGTAGACAGGATCACAAACACTCTGAGAGAGTGTGGAATGAGGGAGAAGAGCTCTGAAAAATCTAGGTGTCAGGGAACACAGTAGGAACATCTTTAACTAATGTGGTCAAAGAAGTAAATGCACAGGCCGTAAAGATAGAAGGCTCATCAACATAGTCCAAGAGAAAATCTCTTATTTTTCATATGTGGAAACTGAGTCAAATGAGACATTATGTTTATTTGTCTTTCAGTCACCCAGCGAGTTAGCATTTCCACTCTACATCACTCTTTCTCCTCAGTTAATGCCTATCTAGCATCTTAGAGAATTAAACAGCAAACTGGTTTCTCTTCACTAGTTGGGAAGCAGCAGAAAGTCTTTATAGAATACTCTCTAGCAGTGAATGATATTTTTTCATATACATATCTATGTACTTTTTTAGACAAATCTATGAACTACAGGGGAAAAATAACTAAGGTACTTCAATGACTAATGCTATTATAAAATGAAAAAAATATACAGAAAACTTTCAGACATGAGTAAAACAAAAGTCAACAACAAGTTGTAGTTTCCAATCACTGTCTTAAGTATTATTTTAGGTAATACAAAGTGTTACCTAAATTCTTACTTTAGAATTTCTCATGCATATATGAGAAGTCCAAATTAACTAATTCCACAAATATACACTAATAACCCCCATTCCTTTCATTTTCCAAGGTGTAGGAGCTTTGAAGTGGATTTAAGTGCAAAAAAGTTTCCTATAATTTTTATTTGCTTGTAATTGTCATTCTTTTCAGTTTCATCTACTTTTTCTAGAATAACAAGGAACATTGATTAGACATAAGAATTAAGATAATCAAATATATCACACAGTGAATTAATGCTTTAAACATTTGTCTGACAAAACTAATCTCAAAAAATAGCAAGCTACATTTTCTAAAACTTAGTTTCAATTGGTAAATTTCCTAACTCTGATATTAGCCTTCAATTATTTAGATGATTAAATGATTAATTTGAAAAGCATGCTCCTAGCTTCCTGGGAAACTATTGAAGTTCTAAACAAAAGTGAGAAAGGACCTCTCTTAGGAAAATAAATAAGTGTTGGATATAACTATGTAAAAATGCAGGGTAAAGGCCTAAGAATCCATGTTTTCAAAATATATTTCATGACAATATTTTGCTGCTAGCAAGCAAATGAATTTTCTCAAAAGTAGACAGCAAACAAAATAAATTTGAAACCAAATAGATTGAATTCTTTTTCTCCTCTTTGAACTCCCACTCATTAAACATGTTCTTACTGTATTATCAATTTTAATTATTTTCCATTGATTGGGCACTTGACATATTAAGAACCTTATTGGATATAGTCAGAACTCATTCATACACAGTACCCTAAAATAAATTAGGTTGAGTGACAGTAACCTAGTAAGAACAGCCTCTGTTTAATTCCTGGAGGCATCTCAGGAATTAAAGAAAACTTTAGAGAAGCTAAGAAGACAATATAGAAAGTGACCAGAGAGGTTGTGTTAGGTCACTATTTCTCAAACATTAGCAGATCTGGATCACCTGTAGGATTTTTGTAACAGTGTAGAGTTTGGAGTTCTACCCCCAGAATTTTTGATCAAGCCTGGGGGAGAATCAAGAATTTTATGTTATAATGAGTTCCTACTAGATACTGTGGTCTGGGGACCACTCTGGAGAACTCTGGTGTTTGGGCAATGGCTTTCTCGCTTTCTGGACATTTTTACATTGTCCTCAAAGTATTCCTCTTTTCCATCAAACTCATAATTGAACCTGTCTCCACATGAATTCTTCCTTGTAGCCCATCTCTTTTAGGCAAGGAAGTGCCCTTCTTCAGGACCTTGGAGGCTTTACAGTAGCAAAGAATTTGCTACTCAGCTTGCAGCTTGTATGTTTATGTTACTGATGTACTTTCTTTTCCTGAGGAGAGAAATGATTCTTAAAGAGATGTATTTTATTGCTTAACAGTAAGTCAGCTGTTTAAAACTAAAGTAACTAATTTACAGAATGTCAAGTTAAAAGAGTAGCACTGAAGCCTGAAAGAGCTGCAGAGACAATTGCAGAAGTTTGTGCTCAATCAGTGGAAATCTGAAGCAGCCAAAACAGCTTTATCTTTAAACACTTAAGTGCTTTCTTCTTTCATATAACTAATATTCATTCAACTGTATTATGATACTCTAAAAAATGCCAACATTGTCATTTCTGTATGCATTTTTAAACCAGTTCTTCTGAAGAGATGAAATTAAATTTTCAGTCTCTAATGACATAAACTAGCCCTCCTAATATCTTGCTGTGTATAACACATGCTCCCATTCTCCAAGATCTTAAGGGAATCAAGAAAGATGCTAAGGAGGATGGAGAGGCTGCCTTTCTGTACACTCTGCACTTTTCTGACTCTTAAATTGAAGGGACTTTATGATTTTGGCTTCCCCTCTGCAGGTTCCCTGTTAACTGGCCCTGATGTAGCTTCCCAACTGGAGTGACCATATTAAAATATCTGTATTAGTTTTCTCCTGCTGCTATAATAAATTACCACCAATTTGACATCTGAAAATAATTTATTACTTCACAGTTTTGTGATTTTGTAAAATTTCACCAGGCTAAAACCCAACTTGCTGTAAGGGTGTGTTTTCCTGTTTGGAGGTTCTAAGGGAGGATTCATTTCTTTGCTCATTTGCGTTATTGGTAGGATTTAGTCCTTTGTGGCTGTGAGCAGAAGGTTGTTCCCAGCTATATACATTCTTTGACCTTGGTCCTTGTCCTCCATCTTGAAACCAGCAAACAGAAGTTGACCATACTGTGTTTGAAATGTTTCCTCATTTCCATCTTGTCATATCCCTCTGACCTTCATAGGAACAATTCTCTGCTTTTAAGGACTAATGTAACTAGACTCAGTCCAAGTTAATCCAGGATACTCTTTACATCTCAAGATCCATATTCTGAATCATATCTGCAAAATTCCTTTTCCATGTAAGATAATGTATTCATGGAATATATGTCTAGGAATTAGACATTTTGGGCTTATTATATTTCTTATCACACTCTTTAAATAAGGCCACCTCTAAAAATAATTATGGCATATTTATTAGTCAGCTTTTTATCTCTGTGACAAAATACCTGGGAAAATCAACATAAAGGATGAAAGGTTTATTTTAAGGAGATCCTGGGGCAGGGCACAATTCCAAAGATCTGGTCTCTCAACTAGTTTCCATCTCCTACAGTTTCCACAACCTCCCAACAATCCATTCAGTTATAATTCCATCAATGAAGATGATGAAGTTAGACTCTTTTTATCCAATCACTTACCAAATGTCTCATCTCTGAACATTTCTGCACTGGGGACCAAGATTTTGATACATGATCCTTTGGGGGATATTACAGATCCAAAGTATAATAGCATCACGAAGGGAATAAACCAAGGCACATCATCACCTGTATGCAACCTAAAAGTTAAGAGTCTAAAATAAGATGGTGTGTGTGTGTGTGTGTGTGTGTGTGTGTGTGTGTGTATGTGTATTTGTATGCTGGAGTAAACCAATTAGCTCTCTCATCAATTGGTTGAGTTAAAATAAATATTTTAATAGTTACATCTATTTACAAGGAAGTTGTGATGAAGTGCCAGAGATGAATCACACAACTGTGCCTTCAAGAAGTTTCCAGCTAGTTTTCAATAGATGCATTTATGAATGTCCAACTGCCCTCTAAATATGTTCTACTTCTGTGAGTTAGTGTGCCGCAGTCTGGCTGGGCACAAATGCCGCAGTCTGGCTGGGCACACAATCACGAGCCACCACACAGCTTGTAGATTCAAACAGCAACTCTTTATTCCCGAACTCACACCAGCCGTCTACAATCACGTTCTGGGGAAATCCACGTTCTCTGCCCAAATTCCCCCTCCACTGGGCTTCTATCTCCAAAATATATTGTCTGAATCCCGTGAGAACTCAAGGGGAACTCAGGCAGCAGGATACACCCTATTCCCAGCAGGAATAATCTTAAACCTTAAACCTGGAACCTAAACTGGGAACGCCCTAAACAGGATTATCTTAAAACCGGGAACACCCTAATCTGCCTTGGTCCTTGAGCAAGGTCACGTACATTCAATGTCACTGCAACATGGGGTACGCTGGCAAGGAAATTGTCATACCTACTTGGCTAATGGCTCCCAGCATCTCCCCCCTTCTGATTAATTAAACAACAAGCAATGTGGCTTAAGGACCGTGCCTGGTAGGTTGTCCAATTCAACATATGGTTCTTACCCGTCATCGGAAAACTGACCTTTAGGCGTCAGCCTCCTGTCTTAGGTTGATACCACTGCAATTGAATCATACCCGTCATTGACTACCAGTCCAGCATACAACCATACTTGTGGATAGGTCTATGCACCAGTGGGGGGGTGAGGTTCTTTGCCTCACCTCTGTTGGCCCCCAAATTTGGCCTTGGTGCCAGTGGGGGAGTGAGGTTAATGTGGCTTATGGACCGTGCCTGGTAGGTTGTCCAATTCAACATATGGTTCTTACCTGTCATCGGAAAACTGACCTTTAGGCGTCAGCCTCCTGTCTTAGGTTGATACCACTGCAATTGGATCATACCCGTCACTGACTACCGGTCCAGCATAAGCCATTGGCCCCCAAATTTTAGACCATCACTAGCAGAAGGGAGGAGGATACAGAAATGCCATGACACCAAGCCAATTGACGGCTCCTTGGGAAAAATTGCATCACTGGTGACACCATCAGCAAAGATATGCCAGCATTACCACAATTCGCTGCACCAAACGATAGTTACATAGTCCAGGCAAGTTCTGCAAGCAGTTCAAAGCAGAGGAATCTATCAATATGTCCATTTCCTCCCAAAATCCGTTTCCTCCCAAAGTAAGTTGACTCTTTGATTGAGCATTACTTGTTGAGTTCTTCACCGGCACTGGGATGGAGATAGGAATTCTGGCAATGATGCTAAAGAGACATAATCCTGGGTGAAGTCTCCATTGCAATGTTTAAAAACTCCACAGTCAAAAAATAAAACTGATCAGAAAAACATTAACCTAGGTTTGTTTGAGCTCAAAAAATATAAATAGAACCTTATGATGTGGAAAAATGCAATAATAAAATAGCTATCGAAAAAAGCATCCTGGTTAATCACTGTCGCAGATGTAAGAATGGCCAAGCTGGAGTTCTGGATATCAGCTGTTATGGATTTGAGTCAAATCATCTTCTTTTCGATCTGTAGAAACTGTTTTAGTTAATCTCTCTGGAATCCAAATCGGCTGCTGTTCTCCCTGTGGAAACACACAAACAAAACCCCGACTCCAGACAATCACTGGGTCAGGACCTTTCCATTGTCCTGTTAGAATATCTTTCCAAAGTACCTTATGCTTATGTACATTTTTTGGATACATGTGTCTTTCCGCAGCACTAAGGCCTGATGAATCTAAATTTAAAAATTTTAGAGTAAAAAGGGTTATTTTAAGTTTATCTTTGGGGGATATATACCCCCTTCCAATTCCCTCTTTTTGCTTTAATAAGTATATGTCTGTATCTAATAGTTGTCTTAGCTTTTTGCATTTTCTATCTGTGTAATACCTTACTTGACATTTTCAACCATTTTCTATCTTATTTCTATCTTCTAGTTTTTTTCCCCCCTAAGGTTTGTACATTCACCCTTAGTTGCTTTTTTTTTTCCTCTTAGTTTTTTGTTTCCTATTTTGTGGGTTTAAAATTATTGTCTTCCTACATCTTTTCTATCTTCCTATATCTTTTTTTATCTTTCTACATCTTCTCTCTTTTTTTACCTTTCTGTACTTTTGTCTTTAAAGTTTTTCACTTTAAATTTTTAATCTTCTTTCTCTAAATATCTTTTATCCTATTATCTTCCCATTTTTTTTAAGTAATGCCTTTATGATTAACTAGGCTTCGAATGACACAATCTTTCCTCTGTCATGAAGGCATTTTAACCACCTTCAATTTAACCTTTTAAAGCCTTCCAATTATCATCTATACTGTACTTTTAAGTGTACTTTTTCACCACCTACAACTTCACTCTTTTAAACGATGCTTAGATTTTGTTTAAATCGCTTCAATGTTAGTTTACATGGCTGCCCTTCAACCAAAGGCTTTTTTTTTAACTCCATTGAGAAGCTTTGTCTCAATCTGCCATGTACAAATACCTTTTTATTCTTTCTTCCTTTCTCAAGCTTTTAAAGTAAGTCTAGTCTCCTCAAAATTTTTTTAAATGGCATTTTACAACTTTTTACTTTACCACACAGAGATTATCTCATCTAAAAACATTTTTTCCTTTAACCTTTTATATTAAAATATGTTTCCACATCTTGAATCTTTTTCTATCTCTTTTTAACCGTTAACCCTTTTTATAAATTCACATTTTGAAACAACTCTTATAAAATTTCTGATTTAGACAAATTACTCCACTTTAATAAGATGAAAGACTTTCATGTTTTTTATGATACTATAATACTATAATTGAAACCCAACTGAAAATTTTTCTACTCTTTGTATATAAATTACACATGATAGAATCTTAACACTTAGTAACCTTGTTTTAGCAAAGACACAGACACAAAGCAATACTAAACATTTTTCCATTTACCAATTTATGAAAACACACATAATGTTTAAATATATTACCTTATGGAACTTAATAAGTAAAGAGTACTTGATTTTATATTTAGTGGTTGATATTTTAACACTTCAGCTTTGTAAATTAATCAGATGTCTGTAAAAACCAAGATCTTAGACAAATGTAGTAAACAGAACTAGCCATCTCTTTCTTGAAGAAAAATCCTTCTACAGGATACCATGATGGTCTCATCAATATACTTAATAACTCATCTTTAAAAAGCCATTGGCTACATTTTTGTATTGTATCAACATATGCCCTAATTGTTCTTGGTCTCACTGGGGTGCCTCCTTCCTCTAACAATTTCTCTTGCTGGGAGGCGAATAACTTCAAACCTTTAGTCAACCATTTTCCCCGGTTTGCCTGAGAAAGTTCTAGGGATAGGCAGCTTGAAACAAAAACAAGATAAATCAAAACAAGAACGCACTGTTTTTTTTTGAAATGGTCACCCACTCTTTTGCTCTTCCTCAGGGACGAGCAATTTCACTTACCTCCAAGCTTCAGAAGTTCCCCGTACGGGCCGCCAAATGCCGCAGTCTGGCTGGGCACAAATGCCGCAGTCTGGCTGGGCACACAATCACGAGCCACCACACAGCTTGTAGATTCAAACAGCAACTCTTTATTCCTGAACTCACACCAGCCGTCTACAATCACGTTCTGGGGAAATCCACGTTCTCTGCCCAAATTCCCCCTCCACTGGGCTTCTATCTCCAAAATATATTATCTGAATCCCGTGAGAACTCAAGGGGAACTCAGGCAGCAGGATACACCCTATTCCCAGCAGGAATAATCTTAAACCTTAAACCTGGAACCTAAACTGGGAACGCCCTAAACAGGATTATTTTAAAACCGGGAACACCCTAATCTGCCTTGGTCCTTGAGCAAGGTCACGTACATTCAATGTCACTGCAACATGGGGTACGCTGGCAAGGAAATTGTCATACCTACTTGGCTAATGGCTCCCAGCAGGAAGTTGTGATAAAGTGCCAGAGATGAATCACACAACTGTGCCTTCAAGAAGTTTCCAGCTAGTTTTCATTAGATGCATTTATGAATGTCCAACTGCCCTCTAAATATGTTCTACTTCTGTGTGAGTTAGTGGGGATATACAAACATTTGATTTCAAAGTAAGGACACTGGTTTCAGAAGAAAAATAAATTTTCCTTGACCATGAAGGCACACAGAGAGCAGGATTATAGAAATCTATTATCTAACCATTAGACTAACAAACCAGGCCCATTGGGTATTACTGAAAAGAAGATAAAAATGAATGTCCTATTTAGAACATTCCTTTAATTAAGAAGTAGAATATTGGGGGTTTTGGTTTAATTAACCACACAGTACCACATTAACCTTTTCTAATGTTCTTATAAAGTTGAAACTGCCTTCCCTGAGGTAGAATTTTTTCAAATGCATTCTGCTCTCCTTTAGACATAAACAGATTGAAGAACAAAAAATAAATAAATAAATATGAAGATGCTATAGCTACTCTTTCCATTAAAAGGTAATTTAAAAATTCAAATTTTGCATATATTCATACATGATTGTATAATGATTTAAAATGAGGCAATTAGTTCAAGAAATTTATTGGTTCTAGTTAGAAATTCTTGCATATTTTATACAAATTAATGTTTTATATTTATCTACATTTGAATAGTACTGCAATATAAGACTTTATAGCTTGATAATCTTAATGCTATTAATTTGTCATAATCCTATTCACACAAGAATGGCTATAATTTTGAGTTGTGCATTATTCTAATATTCTTATGATCAAATTGTATTTTATGCATTTTAATATTTTTTTTCATAAGCTGTTAAACATTTGTACAAAATTTAGGTGGTGTTTCTAGATAAATGTATTTAGAGATATGCATTATTAAAAGGCATATACAAAATAGTTTAATAAATAACAATATACTTGCATGCTCATCACTAAACACAAAATAGAAAATTATGAAGTACTTTAACCTTAAACTCTTTATAATTAAATAATTTAATTCTTATTTTGAATACCACATTATTTCTGCTAGATATTTAAATTTTAATTTTCATAATTGTGACTTATATGAATTACATGAAATTAAGTAATGCCAAACTTGAAAGAGATCTATGAAATAAGCCAGTTTCATTACAGGAAAAATATGATAGCAAAGAAAAGTTCCTGGCAGTATGCAAAAAAGTGGATGTGTAACCAATGTGAATCTGCAATATGTATACAGGGTAAAAATGGGAGTTCATAATCTGCTTGAATCAAATGTATGAAATATGATATGTCAAGAGCTTTGTAATGTTTTGAACAACTAATAATAAAAAGGAAAAAAAAACTAAAGTTAAAAAATATATGGGAAAAATAATTAAGTGACATCAAAGACCTTGAATATGAATGTACACATCAATACTGAAAATGATGTAATTTATATCAAGGGATATGAAGTTTTAGAATAAGCTTACAATCAGGAGTGAAATACTATGTCAAAACAAATTTCATTTTAGAGATTATAAAATACAATTTTTCAGGCTTTTAAAGTTTCAAAAAACAACTAACTCAAAATGTGTATTTATCAAACAATGTGTTTATGTAATGAAGGTAATTATGAAGGAATTGAAATTTATTTTCATTAGTTTAGCATCCTAAATAGTAAACTGCATTTGGAATAGGTTTGGAAGCATCATGTCATGAGGAATGGGAACTTAATATATTCTAGCAGAGCAGTTGAGGGACCAAGGATACTGAAGACAGCATAGAAAGAGGAGGTAAATGAACTGGCTGATAATGAAAAATCGGAATTGTCTGGGACACCCAAGAGTTTGCAGAGCAAGAGTCTGATATGAAAGGTATTCAGAATACATTTTGAAATTTAAAAATAGCAGGGGAGTATTTTAGAGGGGCAATATAATATCAACCAAAATATTAGTTTCAAAATTTCTTTATTATTTCAATGTTAAAAAGTAACCTAGCATATGTGAGTCACTGGGTTAAATTATCAGCATCACATATAAATAAATGAACAAAATAAAGATTCATCAACATCTGTAAAAAAAAAGTAAATTTATGTATTCAATGCACACAAAAGCATGTCATATAAGCAAGAAAATAGGCTGAACATAAAAGATACAAATATGAATTTGACATGGTCTTGCATTTCTGATAAATTAGTGAGAAAGAGATACTTATAAATTATTATAATATGAAAGGTTCTATAAAACAAATGGGTACAATATAGTATGACATTATGTATGCCACAGAAGGTGCAGATAATTGAGTATGTACCTAGAATGACACTATAGAGGTGGAAACTTAAGGTTTGAACTGTAATTTATGGAGTTTAAAGGAATAAGCACAGAAAGGGCAACCTTGCCTGTACTCAATTCTAATCACCTAATAAGAAAAGTAAAGTAAATGTACCTATCTTGACTCATTATGGATGGCCTCATTGATTGCTGAAGTTGATGCCAGCTATTGTCACTTTGAATCAGCTCAGTGGATTCAGACTCAGATGGCAGGGACATTCCAATCAGACACTTTTGGGTGAGAAGTTTTCAATTCATCATATGACACGTATGAAATGCATGGCTTACACTATCTGATCAAGTTTTTATTTCTGAAGCTTTCAATTCTTTGGGATCCATTTCTAGGCATCCCCCTCAATGCCCAGAAAACCCAGGTTCTGCTGCCACACAAATGATGAAAAATCTATAGGGGGAGTGCAAAGCACACTGATAGCCAGAAAATAGTGACTCTGCAGAGTTTTGAGACTGTATCTGTATACTGGAAAGGAAGACCATTTGGAAGAAGTTTGAAACAGCAATTGTTATGGCTGAAAGTGGTTTTGGTAGATGGGAACTTCCCAGCATAGTCTCCAGAATATACAAAAATGAACATTCCTATGGAGAAGATCATTATTAAGCCTTCTCTGTCAAATCCAGTGGGGAATAAATCAGCAGCTGAATCCTGGACATTCTGTCCTATCTAATCATGGTGTCTTCAGGCATGGCCTGAAGCCTACATGGACAGCTTTGTTCTGGAAGCCTGGCATCTCCTCAGATTGTGTATTACTTATTGCCATATTATCATGAGAGTATTCCAAATTCAGATTTGTTTTTCTTTTCTCTGCATAAATGTGTTGCTGGTATACAGGTGACTAAGTTGCTTTTTCCTCCTGAGCTTTCTATATATCTGAGAAGAAGGACCTCAAATTCAGAAGGCTGGACTTTTTCTTCAGTTTTATTTTTTAAAGATTTCAAAATATAATCCTATAATTTCATTTTCCTGTTCATATCCCCAATGCCAAATTTATTAATCCACAAAATAATAAACTGTTTCACATATTTCAGATGAACAAATTATTTTGTAACCATTTTTCCAACACTAGTTGACACTGTTTTTTAATATTTTTTTAGATATAAGTGGACACAATATTTTTATTTCATTTTATGTCATGCTGAGGATCAAACCCAGTTCCTAACACATGCTAGTTGAATGTTCTAACTCTGAGCCACAACCCAAGCACTAGGCGGCAGTGTTATGGGATTTTTATCCTCTAGTTTGTGTTTAATATGACAGAAAAAAAAAGTGTCACTGACACTTTGTAATGAAATGCTTATTTTTTTCCTCTCTTTGTCTTTCATAGAAACAGATACCTTACTTGATTGTCTTTGAGTTCGGATTCCCTCTTGGGGACTTTACAAAATGATATGTCCTCTTGTCACTCATGTAACTCTCATACTTTCTCCTGGGTCAGGGATTTATGATGTATCCATAGCTATCATGTCCACATAGTTTTGGAGTGTATAGCCCATTTGTGTCTCTGTGTTCTCTTCTGACAAAAGTAAGATGTGTGAAATATGGTGTGAAAATTATCTGGTGAGTAATTGGATGCCCTGCAGCTGAAAGAAATCTCTTGGAACACCCTTCACTTAAGTCTATCATTCTTTTTATTTTCTTTGACTACTGAAAATACTGCTGTGTGATAATGGGCATGCAGTCATTTCTTTGACTTCCTCATTCTAACTTCTTGAAATTCTACCCAGAATTAATGGAATCATATTATGTGTTAGCTCTGTTTTAAATAGTTCAAGGAGTCTACATGATTTTCAAAAATGAGTTTTCTAAACTTTCATTCTTACCAACAGTGTACAAGGATTTCTTTTTTTCTATATCCATAGTTTCTTGACTCATTTTTATTATTAAATTATTGACAAAATTGTTCTCCTTTTTAGTGTAGGCACTGGGTATTGATCTCAGAAGCACTAAACCACTGAACCACATTCCCAGCCCTAATTTGTATTTTATTTAGAGGCAGGGTCTCACTGAGTTGCTTAGTGCCTCACTTTTCTTGAGGCTGACTTTGAACTGGGGGTCCTCCTGCCTCAACTTCCCAAGCTGCTGGGATTACAGGCATATGCAACCATGCCTGGTGGCAAAAGCTACTCTAATAGTGGTATTCAGTATACAAGTGTCCACTGTTTGGCTAGTGCATCAAATTCATGTTAGAAGATTGTAGAGTCCAATCTGTCAAGTGGCCACAGAGAGAGTGTGTAGAAAATATTTTCTGGGAATTAACAGATATCTGTGCTTTCTAACCTCTTCTCTGAACTACTGGTTGGGATTTTAGCAGCCCATAGACATGCTTACAAACCAATAGAAGACCAAGAGTTTTGATCTAGTAGATATTTGCATATGATCAGTAAGCTTTACTCCCAGAACTTTGAGGGTTTGAAGTGTCTTTCTATTTGTGGTCCTCCTGCCTAAGCCTTATACTTTTTTTTCAGAGTGTTTTGTTATATATGAGGAAAATAGTTTTTTTTTTCCATTGAGTGGAAGATGTTATAAGATTAGATGGTCAGTGAAGAAAACGTTTTTCTCCTGGAAAAAATTGGCAGTCATGGAATTTTAAGAAAGGGCAAGCTGGAGATTGCAGTTCTTTGTGTGTTGAACACCCACAAATGCATAAACCAAATCTTTTGTTATTAACTTCTCTCTCCTGATCTCAGGGTTTAAGCACATGGATGCCCTTGCATGGACATAGATAATTATCACTTTTTCTGTGTTCTTAGCACTTATAAATGTCAAGATCCTTCTTCAGCACAAGCAAAATTAAGCTGTAAGCACAAAAACTATTTAGAGGTATTGTGTTATATATATGGTCCCAATCTTTCTCTTTTCAGGGTGATACTGGCTGTTGGTAATTCTGTTCCAATTACATAGTACAATGCCTAAGGCTGAACTGAGGCCCAAGTTTACCCTAGCTTTTTAAAATCATCAAGTGGCAGGTATTTTCCCAGCTGTTCAATTTATATAAATCTTTCAACTCATTTTTTTTACTTTTCCTAAGAGGAACTTGAAACATAATATTTGCATTCAATGTATCCATGGATGGAGAGAGAGTCAGTAGCTCCTATTCTTTTATATTCCCAATATTGCCCTCACTTAAAATATGTCTTTTATTATTGGGCTGCAATTTGAACCCAGTGCCTTGCATATTGTACACAAAAACTATACCAGTAAATTCTGCCCTGTAGTTGATTTTCCTTTAGGTTTTGCCATGTCATCCTTTCACATGTGGTGAGTTTCTTAAGGTGTTTAGATTTATGTTGGCCTTTTAATTTTTATTAAAGAAACATTGAGTTTTACAGACATATACATTCATTTATGGATATGGTTTTGTATTATGATTCTTTGGTTTTTATTATTGAAAAATAAGTTCTTTTAATTCAGAATTTGAGTGCTAATTTTATGTATAACATATAACATTCCAGATAAATTTTAGAATTTTGCTCTGGTCACTTCTTCTATAAAAGTAAAATATGCTAACATTTTAATGAGGTGATATTTGAGATTTAGGGGGAATTTTACATCTTGGTAATGATGAGTTTTATCATGTTCACAATAGTGAGTGTAATCGAGTCTTTTATATGTACATATTTATTTTCTCAAACTCTACATATTTTTAAATATGTATGCATGCAAAATATTACATATATGTGACATCTACATAAAACTATTTGATGATTTACATATTTGTCAAACTGGATATATTATGATAAAAATGGGTTCTGGAAATCATTTTCCTCACTCTATTCTTATATCTTTCTCAATGTATGTACATTGCCTTTTCTTCATGTTTTGGGTTTTATCTGTTTGGACCAATACTGTCATATCTTTATATGTTATCATGGTTCAGATGTGCAGTAATTTTTATAAGCATATGCTTCTGTTGGGGAATAAACATGTATTTTCAATACTCAGTTTCTTCAAAGAAATAAAAATTTTTACTTCCTCTTTAGTTCATGAAAATTTGTTTCATGTGTTTACTTATCCTATTTATTTTATTTGTCATTATTATTTTATTTGTCATTTCTTAATTTCTAATGCTATTGAGATATCTTATGATTATTTAACACTTATGTTTCCTTTTGAAAGTTGTATATTGAAATCTGTTTCTTTTCTTTTTTGGTTCTGGGAATTGAATCCTGAGGCACTTAACCACTGAAAAATATCCTAGATCTCTTTAAATATTTTCATTTGACACACAATCTCACTTAATTGCTTAGGTCCTCACTAAATTTCTGAGACTGTATTTGAACTCACAATTCTTCTTCCTGAGTATCCCAA